>NW_019942892.1:324304-333575 GCF_002910315.2 Salvelinus sp. IW2-2015 | reverse complement strand
AAGCGCTCATGAACTACTGAAAAAGGATACGTTTGAGCGCTATCCCTGCACCAATGACATAGGCAGATAATGTGATAGAATGTAGAGGATGATAAAGCAGAGGTAAGATAGAAGAGAGGATAGAGTGAATAGAGTAGGATAAACGTAGAGGATAGACTAGAGACGTAGAGGATAGAGAACGTAGAGGAGTAGAACGTAGAGGATTAGATAGATAGAGTGATTGGATAGAGACGGGAGATTAACGTAGAAGGATTCTCACGCAAGAATAGAACGCCAGCATCTCGAGAGATTATGACTCTTGAACACCATCAGAGATATGATCCATTATCTGTTAGAGGAGTGATAGTAGCGAGGGAGAGCATAGATTCAGCGAGGACTACAGCGCGCGCGCTAGACTGAAAGAGATAACTATGTTCTAGAAGATAAGACAAGTAAATACTTAGTGGCAAAGAAGAAGAAGGATAAAATAAGAAAAAAGAGAAATGGACAGTCAACATACATTAGAATAATTAAGATCCGATGAAGGTCAAGTAATAAAGAACACGGATTTAAAAGAAATTTGATAGTTCTATATGGTCAAAGTGAAATGTGAGCAAAAAAAATAAAGACGCAATGATGAAGGACATGCGCAATTAAATGAATGAGGAACAGAGCACAAAGGACATGGCAGGCAACAACCACGCACGCTTACACATCACACTCGCCACTGCAGAGGATAAGGGTTAATTACAGTTACAAGCACATGAAGGAATTTGAAAGAAATAATACGTGACTGTACACAGTAGTTCAAGTAAAAGAAAATATCAAAAATCCAAAATGATTAGAGGTACCGCAACACCTTGTGTGGAATCAGGAATTTCACAATGGTAAATTTGTCACCACACGACCTCTGCACACACTCAGACACGTCCCCCGGCTGGCAATATAGAGAGGATTTCTTTATAATATACGTTTTTGTTTAAGGAACAGTTGGTGGCTCGATAGATCAGGGGTGGGAGTGAAATATGTTTAATTTATTTACTATTTTGTTGTTATGTGTTATCATATGTGTTTGGTTTCACATGGTGCTGGTTACACACCTACAGAGGAGATGTCTATTGCGCTATGTGATATGATTGGGAGACTATAGGTTAGGGTACGAATGTTCACACAAACAAGGGTGCATTGTTCGTGCGGTAGATTGTTTTTTGTCTCAGTTTTCATGTAAAATAAGAGAAATGTTATCAGGTGTTATTCTTTTGTAAAGATCACTTGTTCACAGGTGTTTTAGTGTTCAGGTTGTTATTGTCTAATTATATATGAACACACAGCAGATGCAAGGATTGCTTGAGCACACACCACTAAGGTGGTGCGTAATTACCACATCGACGCAACTTTATTGGTTAACTTGAGGACCACGATGGAACCTTGTAAATGTAGATGTGGGAGGCTGAAGATCACATTCCGCGGATCACGCCCACCAAGGATGGGGTTATAGGCGTCAGAATGTGTGGCACACTGGCAGTAAGCTCCGAACAACAGTCCTCTTCCCTCACAGCTTGGCCGCATCCAAGCACCACCTATTATATCTCAGACGACCGTTCGGAATGCGCACTCTATACCACGACCTCGCGCTTAACGTCTTCCGTCACACTCCTCTCTCGCTCCGCGCACCCTACCCTGCGTATCCCAGCCTGGCTGCATTCCTTGTAGCACCACTTACACTCGGAGAAGTACTGAAGTGATTGCAGATAGACACAGCATGTGACCCCCGCGATTCTTCCCAGTCTATCAGCTTACCACCACCGCACTGCAGCCTGCCCGAGGTAAATCACGGAACCTCAGGACCGTATCCCCACATACTAAGCGATCTTATGACACGCTTCGAGGATACATGTGAGACTTCCAGCGCGATTCGGCCAAGGGTACTTCGATTAACTGGCTACCGGCGTCAACTCGCACTAAGAATAACTACTATACTACCATAGGCGTCGGGATGAGGGCCAGAATACACTTACCAGCAATAGACTGAATAGTAGGAAGCGTCAGATACGTTCAATTACGTAAATAGTACAGCTGCACGTAAACAAGTAGTGGCGCCATTTTTCCCACGACCACTGACCCACGGTCTGTTTACTGCCCCTTATCTCTCGTCACTTGAACACCTACCCTTTCATCACTTTTGACCCACCCACACACTCCGTCTACTTTCAGCTGTCACACCCGTCCGCAGCCCGTCTCACTCCTCCTCTCCTCTGTGCTCCTCCCACGTTGGCCCGTATTGCTATCCCTTCTTCGTCATCCTGTCCCTCCCACATCTCCCCCTCCTGCCTGGCCTCCCCAATAGTCTTCTACACGACCACCTTTCGTTTCTCATATTTTCCAGATCCGGTGTGCCTGTACCCTTGTCCCACTCTCTCACACTGCTATCCTGTTTCAGCCCTTTCTCGCTGTCATCACTGATATACCTTTCCTTCTCTCACCTTGCTCCCACTCTTCTGTTCCTCTTATCGTGCCGTCTCTTGCGGTTCTAGGCTCCTTTCCTTCTTTGTCCTGCCCCTCCTTACAATGTCTGCCTACTGTTTTCCACTTGCCTTTTACTAGGCATACTACCACACCATCTCTCTTTCACCTCTCACCCCTCCTTGCTAGCTTCTACCCGGGTTTCCGGCGTCTGATTCCGCCGCACTTCGCTTCCTCCACTTCTCTCCCCTACTCTCACACCGCCAGTCTGTGCGGTCCCACTGTATATCCACCGCTTGGGCCCCACATCCTTTTTTTCTCCCTCCCTGTCACCAGGTGGTCTATATTCGTGGCCTCGTTTTGTCTGTGGCCCACCTATACCCGGCTCGCGCCTGTCTCTCTGGCCTTCCGGGTGTTGGCGTCGGCGCTTCCACGCACCGCCTTCCGTGTTACCTATGCAATCCATCCGCCACACACTTGTGCTTCATTCTTCCTCTTCGTTACATCAGCGGCTCTCCTTTCAGTCTGCTGTTCGGTTTGGTCCGGGCGTATTAGAAGTTGGGGCCTACCATCTCCTTTCTCTCATGTATCGCACTTCCAATTTTGTCGTCGTTTTGCCCATGTACCCATCGGTCCACTCTTTTCCATGTGTTCCTGCTCCGCCGTCTCATGGCGCTTCGCACCACGCTTGTGGGTTTGCCTCGACTTCACCCCCCCCATGCACGCCCTTTCGTATTTTGCTTACAGTCCTTCTGTCTTCTGTACCTCTCCCACTACATACTACTGACTTCAGACTCCGCGTTTCTCTGTTCGGCTCGTCTCACACAGATCCGGCTGCTTCATCGACTGGCGTTGAGTACGGTTCACGTTAATCGTTATACTTTCTGCATCTTCAACCCCCTAGTTTCAGCATACCCTGTTCCAACTACCACCACTTTGGACAACTGTCTGGATAGATCGCCAGTCACACCCACGCTCCGTTCTCACCACTTATGTGCAGCTACTGCTCGGTTGCATCCCATCCACGTATACCTCTTCCCACTACTGCGCACGCCCGTCATGCTGCGTGTGTGGCGAACCGCGCGTGCCATTCCCCCGCGGCCAGCTGCTCCTCGCTACTATGGCGCATTTACCGTCGCACACCACTCTGGATACTGCCGACTTCAGCTGACTGCCAGTACGTTGCACCAGTACTGGCCCCGTCCACGTCTTTCAGTTGCCCCACGTCCCCCTCCGCCGTCAGGTTTGCACCTTCGTCCCAGGACTCTGCCGCACCTGGACGCCGGCTCGTATGTGGAGCCAGTGAGTTTCCACGCCACCCTTGCTTGCTCGCCTCGTCCAAATGCCCCGTGGTACAGGGCCGGGCCCCATCCCTGTCTCGACTCAGGTGTATTGTTTCCCTGGCCCATTCAACACCTCCCTTCGCCTACGCACACCCGCCCCACCCTACTTTGTCGCTCGCTTACGATCGACTTTTCAGCCCATCACCCCACTTTCGCTTCCCCTCTTACTCTTTTCGCTGCCCTCCTTCCTCTGTCACGCCATACACCATCGTGGTGGTCCCCATCGCCCCGCCGGCGCTCTACGTTTTCACACCCCGCTCACTCTTACCGGTTACTGAGCACTTGCGCTACACACTCCTTTCTTCCCCGGAGGCCGCGTCTTCCGCCGCCTGCCAGGGGCAGCGTCTCTCTGAAGGCCTCGTCGCCGCCGTATATAACCTGTCAGACTTGCCTGATCGTAGTTCTGGGCGCCAGTCCATTTTCTCGCACTCATTGCTCTCTTTGGGCTGACGATCGTATACCCAGGTTTTTCTAGCGTTTGTGTTCCGGCTGTGCGGGGTGAACCCCCCCACGCGGACAGCGCCAGCAGTATGTTCTGATCTCGTACACTCGTAGTCTTCATAGCGCGGAAGTATTATACTACGCTGGAGCTTTGCGTCTGGCACTTCTATGGAGCAGGCGACTCGCGTCCCTGGCCTTCGAGGCCTCGCACGCGCCGGACACGGGTGAGGTCGTGTCGCCTATTGCCTGGCCGAGTTGCTGAGACTCCTGCTTTTCGCTGTACTTTACACGCACCCGACTTGCCTGCACCATACTCGTTGTTTTGTTGTACTGCCTCTCTCTACACCTCGTATTAGTGCTGCTACGGACCAGCCACTCATTGGTTCGCGCTGGAGTCGCGTGTGCTGTGTGGGGAGTCGCCCTGCTCCCCTGGCAGGACCGCTGCCGGCATTGCTCACCTGGGGATTCTCCAGACTGTTTCACACGATTCTTTTCATGTGCCGTCAGTTCTCTGAGTTTGTACTATACATTCCCTTCCTGCCTTACGGTGACTGCCACGATAGCAAGCAGTTCGACCACCCTACCCCCCCCGACGTTTACACATCGCACACACTACTCCCAGGTCACTAGCCCGGTAAGCCAAAGTCGTCTCTCCGTGTGTGCCACTGAAGGTCGGCTAGGGCGTAAGGCCATCCTTGGCCTGGTGTGTCATTCCCATCTATGCCATTGACCCCTGGGCATGTCGCTGTGCAGCGATATTATCTTGTTATCACCTACATGTCCTCGTTTCACTTTCGTCCGTGCCTCGCGACCCAGGCCCCTCTGCCACATCACCCACACAGTCCCCACGCCGTGGTCGTCCAATGCTCCCCCAGGCCCGGCCTTGCAGCAGCCGGGCCGCACTACTTTCCCCCTACGGTTCCGACGCACAGTGACGTCCCGACTGATAGGCGCTCGCGCGCACACGCTCACCTCGCTAGCCTTCACTCCGTTTCACACCCATACCATACTGCCCTGTGGTGTCAAGTAGCAGATCCTGGGGGTGCCAAGGAAGCAGATAAGTCAATTACCATCATCGTATGACTGCAGGTCTTGCTGGGCTCTTTCACGTTGGCTTGTCAGAGTCGTGCCTGTGGGCTGCCTGGCCAGCTGGTGCATGTACACCGACCGCCATGAGAGTAGCCAGTCTCCAGCTTTCACAGTGATTTTTGCCGTTCGTTCCAGTCTTTGCCGCAGAGCCTGGCTCGGCGCGGTGCCAAGGCCGCATGGCTTTGGGGTGCCCAGTGCGTGCGCTGAGACTCAGGCATGTGGCTTTAACTCGCGACGCTTTGTGACGACATGCACCTGGAGCTTTTTCTGGTTGGCGCCGGTATCGGAGCCTGCAGTGTGCCCGCCCGAACGGGTGGCACAGGTCCTGCCGTGGTGGGTCGTATCTGGGCTTTTTGGTGCCACCGATGGCACTGTGCCAGACTGCCTTCCAACTTTTGTTGCGTCGACGTGTTGGAAGGCTCTTTTTTAATGATCGCCACACAGTCGAAGGCTTGGTCACGGCTTGTCAGTTTTACGCGAGTATTTTGGCACGGGTCAGGCCTTTGGTTGCCTAGGAAGCGACATTCCGCATTATTTGGCTTGGGACTGTTACTGTGCGTCTGCCGCAGCTTTTCTAGTCTCCCGCCCCTAGTCATTTGTAGTTGTCCGCCATACATTCTCAGTCCCCACCGGGTCCCGCGTAGTGACTGCCTGGACGGGCGGGCCAGGTGTGGGCCGTTGTAATCGTTGACGCGCCTGCAGTTAGTTTTTACACCCTGATTAGAGCCGTTGGCGGCCCGGCCGGCGCTTTTATGGCATTGCGCTCGTCTGGCGGTTGGGCGGTTCTATTCCGGAGGTTGTTTACCCCCCTGTCCAACAGCAGGGCCCGCGGTACTACAGCCTGTGTTGTCGTCTCTCGCATCCTTTGTCCATTCCTGTCGCTGGTTTGCTCTTTGTCTTAATTTCCCTGTAGGCCTCTCGCCCTGCTCCACTCTGCCTCACCCCCTTTCGTTCCCCTCACCCTATCTCTCTCATTATCCATCCTCGGTTTTCCCTCACTGTCTACCTCCTCCCCTACCCTTTGTCTGGTCCCGTTATGCTTGACTCTATTCTATGGCGCCAGCACCCTGCTCTTTTTCCACTGCATGTTCTGCACCGTACTAGATGCACCATTCTGCAGCCTTTACCCGCCCCTCATAACCGGCAGTTCGAGCCCAGGCTAGCTTTTTCACACCGCATTTGCTTCCTGCACCACCCACTCACATTGTTCTGGGACGGTACATCATGGAACTACGCGGCAATTCCTCCCCGCTGCCCCTACCTGCGGCTCGGGCACCTCCGTCCCCCCGCTACCTCCCTCTCTACTTGAGTTTCCACTACGCATTTTCTACGGTCACCACTTCCTTTTCCCTGGCTCCCCTCCCCGGTCCACTCACCTGCCCCCCAGCCATCGCCCCCGCCTTCCCCTTTTCGTTTCCCCACCCGTCCCTGCTGTCTCTGCAGTAGCTGCCCCTCTGGACCTCCTCCGCGGGCTCGCCCATGGCACCATTTCCTTTCTACACCGGACTCTGCGATTGTTGCCCACCCTCTTACTCGCCTGTTCCCCTCTCTTTGTGTCGTCTGCAGCGTTCCATATATGCCGCTGCGCCATCCCCTCTTCCCCGGGCACGGACCCTCTTGCACCCCCTGCCCGCCCTCTATCTTCTCGTACCTGCCTTTCTCAGGTCTCGCCGCCATCCCCACCCGCTCACCAGCCCACTCGCACTCCCACCGCCCCCTTCTCCTCTCCCCATTGGTCCGCGCCTGTCCCGTGGGTGCACGTCCGCCCCGCTCCACGGTTCCCGCTCTCCTCCCGCCTCGGCTACGACCCATCCTGGCCGTCGTCTTCCTCGCCTGGCAGGCTTCGCCTTCTGTCCTCCCATCCCTCGGCCGCCTCACTCGCCCTTGTTTCCCATGCTGCTCGCCTGGTCATCACCACTACTTCTGCCTGCCAATTCTGACGCCCTGCTTCACGGGCCATCCTGCCCCTCACCGTGCCTGGCTCCTTCTCTGAACACACTTATGTCCGTATTGTACATGTTTTGGGCTACCGGCGACTGCGCTATCTCACGCCATCCTGTTCACTTTCTGCATCAGAGTGCGTCCTGCACCTTATTAGTGCTTGTCTCCACCTTTTTCCTCGGATGTTCTTTAGCTTGACTCACCGGGTTGAATCCATATGCCTCACCTCATTTTTTCCCTCTATTTGTACACCGTCTCCATCCACACTTCCGCCTTTCCCATGTGGGGTCTTGTGTTCTAGTGCCCTCAGGCTTTCCACCCCCGCACCTGTGGACCAGTCCCGCGCGCTCACATCCTTCTGCCGGCACTGTACCATTTTTGTTTAACCCTGTTTGGCTGTCCCTCCTCCACTTTCGTGTTTTTCACCTCCATGGCCCTGTGTGTGTGTGTGTAGTGTGTTTGTGTGGTTGTGTGTGTGTGTGTGTGTGTGGTGTGTGTGGTGTGTTGTTCGTGTGTGTGGTGTGTGTGGTGTGTGGTGTTGTTGTGTGCTGTTGTGTGTGTGTGTGTGTGACGTGTGTGTGTGAGTGTGTTGGTTGGCAAAAAAAAAATCCTGTTTAGCTTCGTGTCAGTTATTTAAAAAAAAAAAAAGATCAATGTTTACAGTTTAGATTATTATTTTTAAATTCACTAGGCATTGTGTGGGTTGAATACTGTAACGACAAAGGATAAAACAATACGTCCCATGATGGTAGTAACTGCTTATCACTTATCAACTATTATATTCACTTTACTTTGATAAAATATTTCAGTTGTGTTTATTACATTACATTTTGTTTTATTTTACTTTTATTTATTTCCAAGTCATATATATCATCCCTATAGAGCTGCTGCCTATGCTTTCTGACTAAATTACTTTTTAGTAGTTCTTCAAAGTAAATAAGACATACTTTTATGACTGCTGAATACCAATTATCAATCACTTAGAGCAAGTACAGTTGAAGTCTGAAGTTTACATACACTTAAGTTGGAGTCATTAAAACTCGTTTTTCAACCACTCCACAAARTTCTTGTTAACAGGCCTTGAAATACATCCACAGGTACACCTCCAATTGACTCAYGRWAWMTSAKWTWYCRTATCAGAAGCTTCTAATGCCATGACATAATWTTCTGGAATTTTCCAAYCTGTTTAAAGSCACAGTCAACTTAGTGTATGTAAACTTCTGACCCACTGGAATTGTGATACAGTGAAATAATCTGTCTGGTGTGTAGAAACAAATGTTGGAATATTACTTGTGTCATGCACAAAGTAGATGTCCTAACCGACTTGCCAAAACTATAGTTTGTTAACAAGAAATTTGTGAGTAGTTAAAACACTGGAGTCATTAAAATAGTTTGTCAACTTTCGATTGAACTGTAGTACATGTATATGAGAATGCTGTTCCTTGACTGAGCGTTCCACACCATAGTGACAGCAGAGCTCATCACTAAGATATGGGCTTGGGACTAAACACCTCCCTCTGCAACTGGATCCTGGACTTCCTGAGGCTACCCCAGGTGGTAAGGGTTGGAACAACAACATACGGGCGGTAGCAGATCTCTCAACATGGGGGCCTCTCAGGGGTGCGTGCTCAGTCCTCCTGTACTCCCTGTTCACCCAGGACTGCGTGGCAAGCACGACTCAGCACCATCATTAAGTTTTGCTGACGACCACAATGGTGTGAGGATCTGATCACATGATGAGAACAGCCATAGGGAGAAGGTCGGAGACTGGCAGTGTGGTGCCAGGGACAACAACTGAAAAGAGACGAAAAGATTTGGCATGGTCCCCAGATCCAATGTTCTACAGTTGCACCACTGAGAGCATCCCGACCGGTGTCTGGTGGAAGCAGACTGAACCTGGTTTTCCTCTCGGATTTTACTCTGGTTTGTTCCAATCTGTTTTTCTTTATCCTGAAAAACTCCCTCTTCAACGATGAATCATACCATAACATGATGCAGCCACCACTTGAAAGAGT
>NW_019942892.1:313494-320534 GCF_002910315.2 Salvelinus sp. IW2-2015 | reverse complement strand
TCTCTCCACACTTACAACACATTACTGAGTATCTCTCTCCACATTTACAATACATTACTAAGTATCTCTCTCCACATTACAATACATTACTGAGTATCTCTCTTCCACATTTACAATTACATTACTGAGTATCTCTCTCCAACATTTACAATACATTAGGGGTATCTCTCTCCATATTACAATACATTACTGAGTATCTCTCTCCACATTTACAAATACATACTGAGTATCTCTCTCCACATTTACAATACATTACTGGTATCTCTCTCCATATTTACAATACATTACTGAGTATCTCTCTCCATATTACAATACATTACTGAGTATCTCTCTCCATATTTACAATACATTACTGAGTATCTCTCTCCAATTTACAATACATTACTGAGCTATCTCTCTCCCATATTTACAATACATTAGATATGGGCTCTGGACTAAACACCTCCCTCTGCAACTGGATCCTGGACTTCCTGACGGGCTACCCCCAGGTGTAAGGGTTGCAACAACACATACGGGCGGTAGGCAATCCTCAACATGGGGGCCTCTCAGGGGTGCGTGCTCAGTCCCCTCCGTTACTCCCTGTTCACCCACGACTGCGTGGCCAAGCACGACTCCAGCACCATCATTAAGTTTGCTGACGACACAATGGTGGTAGGCCTGATCACGACAATGATGAGACAGCCTATAGGGAGAAGGTCGGAGACCTGGCAGTGTGGTGCCAAGACAACAACCTGAAAAGAGACTGAAAAGATTTGGCATGGTCCCCCAGACCTCAATGTTCTACAGTTGCACCACTGAGAGCATCCCGACCGGTGTCTGTGGAAAGCAGACTGAACCTGGTTTTCCTCTCGGATTTACCTCTGGTTTGTTCCAATCTGTTTTTTTTATCCTGAAAAAAACTCCCCAGTCCTTAACGATGACAATCATACCCATAACATGATGCAGCCACCACTATGAAGAGTGGTACTCATTAATGTGTTGTATTGCATTTGCCCCATACTCATTAGGGGTGTGCCGAGGACAAAACAAGTATTGTAACGGATATGTAGAATTGTCTGAATACGATTATGAGATGAGTATTATTTGTTGTTGTTGTAATTTATCCGTGGTTGGAAAAAGCATGTTTTCAGCTGCCAGCACGCATTTCTCTCACTCAATCCGTGTGAAGCGCTGTGTTCTCTAAACAACTATTGGATAGTTTCTTCTGTAAAGAAACGGGCGGGGTACRGATTGAGCCTGCTGTAACGATTGGATTAGAACAAGCCGCTCTCATTTCCCCAGACACGCGCACTGCTCTGTTTCACCACACTCAGTCATTCTTATCAGGGCATAAGTTTTCTCTTCTCCAAACATAGTGTATGAATCTGTAGRTAGTCATTGTTGTTCAAACTAGAAATTTCCTGTCGGCTGAGGCCATATGGTTGTTTTAGTCTGTCTAATTGGCGTTGTTTAGTAGGCCTACTTTGTCTGTCCGTATAATTATTCCATTGACGTCTGTTGTGAGCTTTGCTATTATTATTTATTCTTGCCCAGTCATGTTTACTGAGCAACAGATCATTATGGGGGGAAAAAAGACACATAGATCGTTTCTTTTGATTTTACAAATGTGGCATAAGTGTCCGCAGAGAAAAGCTTTGCTCCTCTCCAAAGTGAAACAATATGGAGCAAGCAAATTAGCCTAGCTTCTAAATCTGTGTCTAGAATACAMGCAGACAGTAGTAGCCAGCCATGCAAGGGGCCTATGTATTTGCCGATTCCGTTGATAATTGAATAAGACTAAGTAAAGTAGTCATGTGCATTTTCATCTCTKGGGTTCAATTTAACAATGTGTCTGAGTGAATGAACTCAATGAATGATGCGGCTCTGAGATGCGGCCTGAGTAATGGTACAATCATGCTCACTCCAGGGTTGAGGCTTTACCGGCATTTAAAAGCACACTTCTGAGTTTTCCGATCACCAGTAAATCCAATTACGATTATCAAGTTTGATAAAAACGGATCCGATTACGATGAGATCGACACGTCCGGTATCCATAACATGATGCAGCCACCACTCTGTTTGTAAATATGGAGAGGTGTACTCAGTAATGTATTGTAATGTGGAGAGAGATCTCCAGTATTGTTTGTAAATGTGGAGAGGATACTCAGTAATGTATTGTAAATGTGGAGAGAGATACTCAGTAATGTTATTGTAAATGTGGAGAGAGATACTCAGTAATGTATTGTAAATATGGAGAGAGATACTCAGTAATGTATTGTAAATATGGAGAGAGATACTCAGTAATGTATTGTAAATGTGGGAGAGAGACGCAGTAATGTATTGTAAATGTGGAGAGGATACTCAGTAATGTATTGTAAATGTGGAGAGAGATACTCAGTAATGCTTGTAAATATGGAGAGAGATACTCAGTAATGTATTGTAATTATGGAGAGAGATACTCAGTAATGTATTGTAAATGTGGAGAAGAGATACTCAGTAATGTATTGTAAATGTGGAGAGAGATACTCAGTAATGTATTGTAAATATGGAGAGAGATACTCAGTAATGTATTGTAAATGTGGAGAGGGATACTCAGTAATGTATTGTAAATGTGGAGAGAGTACTCAGTAATGTATTGTAAATGTGGAGAGAGATCCTCAGTAATGTATTGTAAATGTGGAGAGAGATACTCAGTAATGTATTGTAAATGTGGAGAGAGAACGCAGTAATGTATTGTAAATGTGGAGAGAGATACTCAGTAATGTATTGTAAATGTGGAGAGAGATACTCAGTAATGTGTTGTAAATGTGGAGAGAGATACTCAGTAATGTGTTGTAAATGTGGAGAGAGATACTCAGTAATGTATTGTAAATATGGAGAGAGATACTCAGTAATGTATTGTAAATATGGAGAGAGATACTCAGTAATGTATTGTAAATGTGGAGAGAGATACTCAGTAAATGTATTGTAAATGTGGAGAGATACTCAGTAATGTATTGTAAATTATGGAGAGAGATACTCAGTAATGTAATGTATGTAAATGTGGAGAGAGATACTCAGTAATGTATTGTAAATGTGGAGAGAGATACTCAGTAATGTATTGTAAATATGGAGAGAGATACTCAGTAATGTATTGTAAATGTGGAGAGAGATACTCAGTAATGTATTGTAAATGTGGAGAGAGATACTCAGTAATGTTATTGTAAATATGGAGAGGATACTCAGTAATGTATTGTAAATATGGAGAGAGATACTCAGTAATGTATTGTAAATATGGAGAGAGATACTCAGTAATGTATTGTAAATATGGAGAGAGATACTCAGTAATGTATTGTAAATATGGAGAGAGATCCTCAGTAATGTATTGTAAATGTGGAGAGAGATACTCAGTAATGTATTGTAAATGTGGAGAGAGATACTCAGTAATGTATTGTAAATATGGAGAGAGATACTCAGTAATGTATTTGTAAATGTGGAGAGAGTACTCAGTAATGTATTGTAATGTGGAGAGAGATACTCAGTAATGTATTGTAAATGTGGAGAGAGATACACAGTAATGTATTGTGTGTATAGCGTTTAAAATCGGTGACGGCATTCGCTCTGAGACCTTGAAGTAGTTGTTCCTTGCTCTGCAAGGGCCGCGGCATTTGTGGAGCAATGGTAACGATGCTTTCGAGGGTGGCTGTTTTCGATGTGTTCCTGGTTCGAGCCCAGGTAGGGGCGAGGAGATGGACGGAAACTATACTGTTACACTGGCAATACTAAAGTGCCTATAAGAACATCCAATAGTCAAAGGTATATGAAATACAAATGGTATAGAGATAAATATTCCTATAATAACGACAACCTAAAACTTCTTACCTGGGAATATTGAAGACTCATGTTAAAAGGAACCACCAGCTTTCATATGTTCTGAGCAAGGAACTTAAACGTTAGCTTTTTTACATGGCACATATTGCACTTTTACTTTCTTCTCCAACACTTTGTTTTTGCATTATTTAAACCAAATTGAAGATGTTTCATTATTTATTTGAGGCTAAATTGTTTTAGTGATGTATTATATTAAGTTAAAATAAAAGTGTTAATTCAGTACTGTTGTAATTGTCATTTTACAAAATAAATAAATAAATAAAATTTGGCCGATTAATCGGTATCGTCTTTTTTGGCCCTCCAATAATCGGTATCGGTGTTGAAAAATCATAATCGGTCGACCTCTACAATGGTGACTTTCAAACAGTTAAGAGTTTAATGGCTGTGATAGGAGAAAACTGAGGATGGATCAGCATTGTGTGTTACTCCTCAATACTAATCTAACTGACAGTGAAAAGAAGGAAGCCTGTACAGAATAAAAATATATTTGCTGCAAGGCACGAAAGTAATACTGCAAAAAAACTTTTGGTCCCAAATAGAACATGTTATGTTTGGGGCAAATCCAATGCAATCCATTTTACTGAGTATCTCTCTCCACATTTACAATACATTACTGAGTATCTCTCTCCACATTTACAATACATTACTGAGTATCTCTCCACATTTACAATACATTACTGAGTATCTTCTCCACACATTTCAATACATTACTGAGTATCTCTCTCACATTTACATACATTACTGAGTATCTCTCTCCACAATTTACAATACATTACTGAGTATTCTCTCTCCACATTTTCAATACATTACTGAGTGTCTCTCTCCACATTTACAATACATTACTGAGTATCTCTCTCCATATTTACAATACATTACTGAGTATCTCTCTCCATATTTACAATACATTACTGAGTGTCTCTCTCCATATTTACAATACATTACTGAGTATCTCTCTCCACATTTACAATACATTACTGAGTATCTCTCTCCAATACAATACATTACTGAGTATCTTCTCTCCACATTTACAATACATTACTGAGTATCTCTCTCCATTACATACATTACTGAGTATCTTTCCAATTTCAATACATTACTGAGTATCTCTCTCCATATTTACAATACATTACTGAGTATCTCTCTCCCATATTTACAATACATTACTGAGTATCTCTCTCCCCATTTAATAAACATTACTGAGTATCTCTCTCCACATTTACAATACATTACTATGTATCTCTCTCCACATTTACAATACATTACTGAGTATCTCTCCCACATTTACAATACATTACTGAGTATCTCTCTCCACATTTACAATACATTACTGAGTATCTCTCTCCACATTTACAATACATTACTGAGTATCTCTCTCCATATTTACAATACATTCTGAGTATCTCTCTCCACATTTACAATACATTACTGAGTATCTCTCTCCACATTTACAATACATTACTGAGTATCTCTCTCCAATTTACAATACATTACTGAGTATCTCTCTCCACATTTACAATACATTACTGAGTATCTCTCTCCATATTTACAATACATTACTGAGTATCTCTCTCCATATTTACAATACATTACTGAGTATCTCTCTCCATATTTACAATACATTACTGAGTATTCTCTTCCACATTTACAATACATTACTGAGTTTCTCTCCTATTTACAAACAGAGTGGTGGCTGCATCATGTTATGGATACCGAGCGTGTCGATCTCATCGTAATCGGATCCGTTTTTATCAAACTTGATAATCGTAATTGGATTTTCTGGTGATCGGAAAACTCAGAAGTGTGCTTTTAAATGCCGTAAAGCCTCAACCCTGGAGTGAGCATGATTGTACCATTACTCAGGCCGCATCATTCATTGTGTTCATTCACTCAGACACATTGTTAAATTGAACCGAGAGATGAAAATGCACATGACTACTTTACTTAGTCTTATTCAATTATCAACGGAATCGGCAAATACATAGGCCCCTTGCATGGCTGGCTACTACTGTCTGCATGTATTCTAGACACAGATTTAGAAGCTAGGCTAATTTGCTTGCTCCATATTGTTTCACTTTGGAGAGGAGCAAAGCTTTTCTCTGCGGACACTTATGCCACATTTGTAAAATCAAAAGAAACGATCTATGTGTCTTTTTTCCCCCCATAATGATCTGTTGCTCAGTACAATGACTGGGCAAGAATAAATTTAATAGCAAAGCTCACAACAGACGTCAATGGATTAATTATACGGACAGACAAAGTAGGCCTACTAAACAACGCCAATTGACAGACTAAAACAACCTTATGGCCTCAGCCGACAGGAAATTTCTAGTTTGAACAACAATGACTAGTACAGATTATACACTATGTTTGGAGAAGAGGAAACTTATGCCCTGATAAGAATGACTGAGTGTGGTGAAACAGAGCAGTGCGCGTGTCTGGGGAAATGAGAGCGGCTTGTTCTAATCCAATCGTTACAGCAGGCTAATCAGTACCCCGCCCGTTTCTTTACAGAAGAAACTATCCAATAGTTGTTTAGAGAACACAGCGCTTCACACGGATTGAGTGAGAGAAATGCGTGCTGGCAGCTGAAAACATGCTTTTTCCAACCACGGATAAATTACAACAACAACAAATAATACTCATCTCATAATCGTATTCAGACAATTCTACATATCCGTTACAATACTTGTTTTGTCCTCGGCACACCCCTAATGAGTATGGGGCAAATGCAATACAACACACTAATGAGTACCACTCTTCATAGTGGTGGTGCATCATGTTATGGGTATGTTGTCACGTTAAGGACTGGGGAGTTTTTTCAGGATAAAAAACAGATTGGAACAAACCAGAGGTAAAATCCGAGAGGAAAACCAGGTTCAGTCTGCTTTCCACCAGACACCGGTCGGGATGCTCTCAGTGGTGCAACTGTAGAACATTGAGGATCTGGGGGACCATGCCAAATCTTTTCAGTCTCTTTTCAGGTTGTTGTCCTGGCACCACACTGCCAGGTCTCCGACCTTCTCCCTATGTGGCTGTCTCATCATTGGTGATCAGGCCTACCCCATTGTGTCGTCAGCAAACTTAATGATGGTGCTGAAGTCGTGCTTGGCCACGCAGTCGTGGGTGAACAGGGAGTACAGAGGGGACTGAGCACGCACCCCTGAGAGGCCCCCATGTTGATGGAGGATTGC
>NW_019942892.1:294912-313469 GCF_002910315.2 Salvelinus sp. IW2-2015 | reverse complement strand
CCGTTTGGAGAAGTAGGCTGTGATTCGATGAAAAATGAACAGGCACCGCATCGATTATATGCAATGCAGGACAAGCTAGATAAACTAGTAATATCATCAACCATGTGTAGTTTAACTAGTGATTATGTTAAGGTTGATTGTTTTTTTGAAGATAAGTTTAATGCTAGTAAGCAACTTACCTTGGCTTCTTGATTCACTCGCATAACAGGTAGTCAGCCTGCCACGCAGGCTCCTCGTGGAGTGCAATGTAAGGCAGGTGGTTAGAGCGTTGGACTAGTAACCGGAAGGTTGCAAGATTGCATCCCAGATCTGACAAGGTAAAAATCTGTCGTTCTGCCCCTGAACAAGACAGTTAACCCACCGTTCTTAGGCCGTCATTGAAAATAAGAATGTGTTAACTGACTTGCCTAGGTAAATAAAGGTTAAAAAWAAAATTGGCCCACAATCAGTGTCCAAAAATACCGATTATCAATTGTTATGAACTTGAAATCGGCCCTAATTAATCGGCCATTCCGATTAATCGGTCGACCTCTACACCATGGTTAAATCTCTGAACGGTTTCCTTCCTCTCTGGCAACTGAGGAAGGACGCCTGTATATTTGTAGTGACTGGGTGTATTCCATCCAAAGTGTAATTAATAACTTCACCATGCTCAAAGGGCTATTCAATGTCTGCTTTAAAAAAAAAAGACTCTTCTACTAATAGGTGCCCTTCTTTGTGAGACATTGGAAAACCTCTCTGGTCTTTGTGGTTGAATCTGTGTTTGAAATTCACTGCTCGACGGAGTGACCGTACAGATAATTGTATGTGTGGGGTACAGAGATGAGGTAGTCATTCAAAACCATGTTAAACACTATTATTGCACACAGAGTGAGTCCATGCAACTTACTATGTGATTTGTTAATGAACTTTTTACTCCTGGACTTATTTAGGCCATAAAGGGTTTGAGATCTTATTGACTCAAGACATTTCAGCTTTTGTTAAACAGAAACATAATGGAAAACATAATTCCACTTTGACATGGAGAATTGTGTGTAGGCCTGTGACACATCTCAATTTAAACCATTTTTAAATAGACTGTAACAACAAAATTAGGAAAAAGTCAAAGGGCACCGTATGATGATGGGTCAGCCGCTGATGAACATGTTTCACCTAAACTGCTCCTAGGTTTCAGGGTCAGCCGCTGATGAACATGTTTCACCTAAACTGCTCCTAGGTTTCAGGTCAGCCGCTGATGAACATGTTTCACTAAAGCTCCTAGGTTTCAGGGTCAGCCGCTGTTGAACATGTTTTCACCTAAACTGCTCCTAGGTTTAGGGTTCAGCCGCTGATTGAACATGTTTCACCTAAACTGCTCCTAGGTTTCAGGGTCAGCCGCTGATGAACATGTTTCACCTAAACTGCTCCTAGGTTTGAGGGCAGCCGCTGATGACTGTTTCACCTAAACTGCTCCTAGTTTGAGGGTCAGCCCTGTTGAACATGTTCACCTAAACTGCTCCTAGGTTTCAGGGTCAGCCGCTGATGAACATGTTTCACCTAAACGCTCCTAGTTTGAGGGTCAGCCGCTGTTGAACATGTTTCACCTAAACTCTCCTAGGTTGAGGGTCAGCCGCTGATTGAACATGTTTCACCTAAACTGCTCCTAGGTTTGAGGGTCAGCCGCTGCCAAAATACCTCACTTTCCTCAGGCAGGCTAACATTACTCACTACTGCGCTGTCGGTCAGTGTGTACAGAAAGGTTTAGTTCTGTTCACGTATTGATGACCTCTGTCTTACTGGGATACATTTTATTTGCCGTCTCATCCCCCTTATTGTTACTAACATTGGAATCTGAGCAGCTGAACTTTAAACTTACCGACATTTTACGCCACTGAAGAATGTTTAACCTGAAAAATGAAATCACCTTTGATTGTAACCGGTTACATAGTTCTTCTTCTCTTATTTACCGACGTTAGCCCAGGGACCGAATGGTTGACTTTATGGTTTTATGTCTGAAATGTTGAGCCTTCAGCTTAGCTGCATCTTGTTGTTGTTAGCTGTATCATGGTTTTAGTTAGCTGGTGATATCTGGCTTACATTTTTTTTGGGGGGGGGGACCATGATTTAAAGAGCTACTATTTTTATTTCTCAACTGGTAATTGATGCGCGCTTCCAAATTGATTCGCCATTCAAATGCAACGGAGGTAGTATGCATTTTGTAAACGTATAGCTACTTAATAGTTTGAAACCTGAATGTTTTACTACATATATTAGGAGACATGTTTTAATTTGACTTTGCGATTGAAACCGGAAGCCTAATTGCTCTCATGTTCTATTGGTTTTCCAACTGTATTTATCCGGTATCCAAACAAACAGCCTACTGCTTTGTGCGCATTGCTGCGCTAATAATGTTAAACAATTTTTATCAACATTTCTGAACTCATTGCTTTTTAACYTTTTTTTAAATGTTTTATGTAGCTTAGGCTTACTGGTTGTAYGGATTCAAGATCTTTAGTCCCACAACTTCTTCGTCGACAAGCTGACTAATAGAATAATAGGTAAACGCTTCTACTATGAGATAGTAGTAGATTGACAGGCTCATAGGCGGTGGGTCCATAAGGCTAGGGGGAAGCTAAGCTTTCCCTAAGTAAATTATCTAAATGATATAGCCTAATTAGCCGTCTCCTGTGTCTACAGAAATAAATACAATAATTCAAAATAGGATACTAAAGCCTGTTTTGAGCTTCCCCTAGCCTTAAAACAAACATGTTGTACATTATTTATTTGATTAAAGTGTCATCTTCAGGATGCCCACGTGAGCTTTATTACACTCTATTTGCTTTAGCACACACTTTCACACACACACACACACACACACACACACACACAGTGCCTTTGGAAAGTATTTAGACCCCTTGACTTTACCACATTTTGTTTCGTTACAGCCTTATTCTAAAATGGATTAAATAGCTTTTTCCCCCCCTCATCAATCTACACACACTACCCCAGAATGACAAAGCAGAAAGCACCTTGGGCAGTGATTACAGCCTTGAGTCATGCATATGATGCTAAAAGCTTGTCACACCTGTATTTGGGGAGTTTCTCTCATTCTTCTGTGCAGATCCCCTCGAGCTCTGTCAGGTTGGATGGGGAGTGTCGCTGCACAGCTATTTTCAGGTCTTTCTAGAGATGATCGATCAGGTTCAAGTCCGGGCTCTGGCTGGGCCACTCAAGGACATTTCAGAGACATATCCCGAAGCCACTCATGCAATGTCTTGGCTATGTGCTTAGGGTTATTGTCTTATTGGATGGTGAACCTTTGCCCCAGTCTGAGGTCCTGAGCACTCTGCAGCAGGTCTTTCATCAAGGATCTCTCTGCACTTTGCTCCGTTCATCTTTCCCTTGATCCTGACTAGTCTCCCAGTCCCTGCTGCTGAGAAACATCCCCACAGCATGATGATGATGATGCTGCCACCACCATGCTTCTGCATAGGGATGGTGACTGGTTTCCTCCAGATGTAATGCTTGGCATTTACGCTGAAGAGTTCAATCTTGATTTCATCAGACCAGAGAAACATGTTTCTCATGGTCTGAGAGTCCTTTTGGCGAACTCCAAAGCAGGCTGTCATGTGCCTGTTACTGAGGAGACACACTTCCATCTGGCCAATCTACCATAAATGGCTGATTGGTGGAGTGCTGCAGAGATGGTTGTGCTTTCCAGATGAAGATGAAATATTGCTATATGCCTGGCTGGGCTTCTACTTTTTACTTAGTCACAACTCAGCAATCCTCTGGTGTTTTGCCGCACGGGCTGTCCAAATTGCAAGCCCTTCCGACTGTAGGTCAATGTGATATTTTTTTAAACAATCCACAATTATTTTATTTTAAGAATCTAATGATCCTCTGTGGCCAAATCATGCTTTCTGGTGTAGTAGCCTATTTTGAATGATTAAAAAAAAAAATATATATATATATATATTTTTTTTTAGACAGGATTAGGCAAATTAGGCTCTATAATTTTGGCAATTTACTTTAGGTGAAGCGTATCTTTTGGACGAACCACCTATGTCTGTTGAGGACTTGTGATGGAGTTTTTTTTTAAACAAATGGCTACTGGATTAATGCTAATAATCATGATTCTGTCAGGTAAGCATAGGCTACTTTTGTAGTTCAATCAATCAAATGTATTTATAAAGCCCTTCTTACATCAGCTGATGTCACAAAGTGCTGTACAGAAACCCAGCCTAAAACCCCAAACGGCAAAGCAATGCAGGTGTAGAAGAACAGACGGTTAAGCTATCATTAGCGTCGCTCACGGCTACACAGTGATAGACATATAGAGCCTACGCGTACTGCACACACACGGACCGGGATGTTCCTGTTCCGTTGCTGCCTCTTCAGGAAGTCGCTTTATTTTGGGTCAATTGCACATTACTGTTTGAATAAATCATAATAAAAAAACAAACAAATTGTGAACCAAAAAAACTAAAGTGACCCTGGTACACTTCACTGGGATCCTCACTAGCTACTAGTTCAAATGGTTGCAAGTGCGACAGTTTTGGTCATGGTATCGAACCCTGCCTGTCTTCACTTGATCTCATTTACAGTTGATGCATNTGGGGCCCCGTGCTGCTCTTCCCCTGTCTGTGTGGGCTGGGGCCCCGTGCTGCTCTTCCCCTGTCTGTGTGGGCTGGGGCCCCGTGCTGCTCTTCTGGGTTGGGATGAGGGTCAGCAGGGGCATAGGCTGCTCACCTCACCTCTGCCCTACGTACAGCCAATAGCCTCCCTCACACAGCCCATTAGAAACAGGGGGAGCAGTGGGGCGAGGGGTTGAGGTCAATTCAAATTGAAGGCAGTCAATTTAGGATGTAAACTCAAATTTGACTTCAGGGGACCACTTTAAGGTAGAGGTGTGTGTTTGTATATATATATATATATACTGAACAAAAATATCTAAATGCGACAGGCAACAATTTCAACGATTTTACTGAGTTACAGTTCAGGAAATCAGTCAATTCAAAATAAATGTATTTTGGCCCTAATGAATGGATTTGTTCAGGTGGGAGAGGGCAGTGTGGAGTGCGATTGCATCATCTGTGGATCTGTTGGGGTGGTATGCGAATTGGAGTGAGTCTAGGGTTTCCGGCATGAGGGTGTTAGACCTGTATTGACGCTTTTTGTCTGTTTGATGATTTGTCTGAGGTTATAGCGGGATTTCTTATAAGCATCCGGATTAGTGTCCTGCTCCTTCAAAGGGGTAGCTCTAGCCTTTAGCTCGGTGCGGATGTTGCCTGTATTCCATGGCTTCTGGTTGGGAAATGTACCTACGGTCACTGTGGGGACAACGTCAGCGATGCACTTATTGATGAAGCCGGTGACTGATGTGATGTACTCCTCAATGCCATTGGATGAATCCTGGAACATGTTCCAGTCTGTGCTAACAAAACAGTCCTGTAGTGTAGCATCTGCGTCATCTGACCACTTCCGTATTGAGCGAGTCACTGGTACTTCCTGCTTTAGTTTTTGCTTGTAAGCAGGAATCAGGAGGATANGATGAAATATTGCTATATGCCTGGCTGGGCTTCTACTTTTTACTTAGTCACAACTCAGCAATCGTCTGGTGTTTTGCTGCACGGGCTGTCCAAATTGCAAGCCCTTCCGACTGTAGTTCAATGTGATATTTTTTTTTTAACAATCCACAATTATTTTATTTTAAGAATCTAATGATCCTCTGTGGCCAAATCATGCTTTCTGGTGTAGTAGCCTATTTTGAATGATAAAAAAAAAAAAAACAGACAGGATTAGGCAAATTAGGCTCTATAATTTTGGCAATTCAATTTACTTTAGGTGAAGCTTAGCTTTTGGACGAACCACCTATGTCTGTCGAGGACTTGTGATGGAGTTTTTTTAAACAAATGGCTACTGGATTAATGCTAATAATCATGATTTTGTCAGGTAAGCATAGGCTACTTTTGTAGTTCAATCAATCAAATGTGTTTATAAAGCCCTTCTTACATCAGCTGATGTCACAAAGTGCTGTATAGAAACCCAGCCTAAAACCCCAAACGGCAAAGCAATGCAGGTGTAGAAGAACAGACGGTTAAGCTATCATTAGCATCGCTCACGGCTACACAGTGGTAGACATATAGGGCCTACGCGTACTGCACACACAGACCGGGATGTTCCGTTGCTGCCTCTTCAGAAAGTCGCTTTATTTTTGGTCAATTGCACATTACTGTTTGAATAAATCATAATAAAAAAACAAACAAATTGTGAACCAAAAAAACTAAAGTGACCCTGGTACACTTCACTGGGATCCTCACTAGCTACTAGTTCAAATGGTTGCAAGTGCGACAGTTTTGGTCATGGTATCGAACCCTGCCTGTCTTCACTTGATCTCATTTACAGTTGATGCATTGCCACAATGTTTGTTTTTCAAATGATGTATTTGATTAAAACAAATTATTTAACTAGCCTCCTGCCCACATTGGCTGCTATGTGGAAAAACACAAAATACAATAAATGAATGTTCCAAAACACTAAAGGCTAAGTGGATTTTGGGTGTAGTTTAGCAAGAGGCTGTTTAGCTGTAGTCAACATGGGATTGTAGAGTTTGCTAAACAAATACCAACTGGATTGATGAAAAATAATTATGATATCATTCTTCCATTTAAGCATAGGCAACTTTAATTAACATTTAGTTGAGATGGCTGTCCCAAAAAAACATTTAATCTACCAGAATACTTTTTTTTCATTAGCATCATCGCTAACGGCTACTCAAAGTGGTAGATGTGTTTTTAAAAAAGTTTTTATTTAACCTTTTATTTAACTAGGCAAGTCAGATTTAAGAACAAATTCTTATTTACAATGGCGACTTACACCGGCCAAACCCAGACGACGTTGGGGGTCCCAATCACGTACGGTTGTGATACAGCCCAGTGATACGTTGCTGGGAATACAATTTAACTAATGCATTCTGTTCATGTCTTTTGATGAACTTGGGGCAAATTTTTATACATTTTCAATACATTTAGTTGATTTCAACACGGTTTAATATTGATGAATTCCGTTTTAATGCCTAGATTCCGTGAGTCCAAATGATCATTTTGGGATGAGGATCTCCACTTACTGTTATTGCCGCAGTTTCATTGAATGTTTTAATCATTTAAGATAATCGCCAAAAAAACCTAGGCCTACCAGTAGCCATATACAAATTAGGGAGCCAAATGAATGATGTGATTCGGTAGGCTACCCTGACTGAGACGAGTCACTCACTTTAGTGTCACTGTCTAGCGACGTCTAGGTGAAGGAAACTAAGGAAATCCTTTGGTTGACTTGTCCCGACGCGATACCATGGACATATAATTACGATGTATGATTTTATGAAATGGCGACGGGATATAGGAGATTCTAAGACACTGCATCTCAGTGCCAGAAGGCGTCACTACAGACCCTGGTTCGATCCCGGGCTGTATCACAACCGGCCGTGATCGGGAGTCCCATAGGGCCGCGCACAATTGACCCAGCATCGTCCAGGTTTGGGGAGGGTTTGGCCGGTGTAGGACAGGTGACCTATCCTATCAATAGATCGCTAAAAGATGCATATCGTTCATTCTAGCGGGAGATGGCTCAACGGACTATCGAATTTAAACTTTTCAAATTAAAAGTAGCCTTAGTAAACGAAACGGGGGGGGGGGGGGAGTAGCTGGCTGAAGATTAGTCTTAACAGGCTGATTTTAGCCAGCACTAATGAAAAAACACAGCCTATGTTGTTGTCTAGGCTGGTGATTATCATATGGGGCTCCCAGAGAGCGCCAGTGGGAAGGAAGGAACCAGACACCGCCTCCACACCGCCTGCTGTAGCCGTACTGTTTGCAGCCAGACTGGTATAATGTCGGATGTACACTACATGACTTTGAAACTCCTAACATCGCTGATTCTCCTCACATTAAACGTCTTGCCTTGTTTTTAGTTTTTTTTGTTGTCTTGGTGCGCTTACCAAACGATCTGGCACAGACGGGTCACACACAACAGGATTCTCCATACCACGCTGTCTCACCAAAACAATGTGGTGATGTGATTTAACGTAGCTAGAAATGGGGGCAGGTAGCCTAGTGTTAGAGCTTGGGCAGTAACCCAGCAGGTAGCCTAGTGGTTAGAGCGTTGGGCCAGTAACCAGCAGAGCCTAGTGGTTAGAGCGTTGGGCCAGTAAACCAGCAGGTAGCCTAAGTGGTTTGAGCGTTGGGCCAGTAACCAGCAGGTAGCCTAGTGGTTAGAGCGTTGGGCCAGTAACACAGGTAGCCTAGTGTAGAGCGTTGGGCCAGTAACCAGCAGGTAGCCTCAGTGGTTAGAGCGTTGGCCAGTAACCAGCAGGTTAGCCTAGTGTTAGAGCGTTGGGCCAGTAACCAGCAGGTATCTAGGGTTAGAGAGCGTTGGGCCAGTAACCAGCAGGTAGCCTAGTGGTTAGAGCGTTGGGCCAGTAACCAGCAGGTAGGCCTAGTGGTTAGAGCGTTTGGCCAGTAACCAGCAGGTAGCCTAGTGGTTAGAGCGTTGGGCAGTAACAGCAAGGTAGCCTAGTGGTTAGAGCGTTGGGCCATATACCAGCAGGTAGCCTAGTGGTTAGAGCGTTGGGCCAGTAACCAGCAGGTAGCCTAGTGGTTAGAGCGTTGGGCCAGTAACCAGCAGGTAGCCTAGTGGTTAGAGCGTTGGGCCAGTAACCAGCAGGTCTATTGGTTAGAGTGTTGGGCCAGTAACCAAACGGTTGCTGGACCGAATCCCTGAGCTGACATTTAAAATAAAACATCAGTGGTTCTGCCCCCAGACAAGGCAGTTAACCCCCGGTTAGACCGTCATTAGTAAATAGAGGAATTTGTTCTTACTGATTTGCCAAGTTAAATAGAACGAGCTGTGGCTCAAAGCAGCCTCATAACATTTTCAGTCAGACGTTCACGTTTGCCATACCATATAAAATATCTAGCCAACATTTGAATTGCATGTGAACTTCAGAGCTGTAACGATTTGGGACTTTGGTTCAATTCAAGTAGAAACACGTACTAGCAGGAATCGCTCCTGCTGGAGAGCTACACATTCTGGGTGATGTGAAACAACATCATCTTCTTACTGGCTTCTTCTCTGGCAGGCTCTCATTGGCTATTGCTGATCAGTGTCTCAAAACGTGTTGCACATCTCAACACTACAAGAGCTTTGCGTATTTTGTTTCCGATTAAAAAATAAAAATAATAGAATTAAAATAAAAAATCAAACATGTTCAGAAACTATCAGGACGTCTGGGACTGCTCAAAGACTTGATTGGTAGCCCTCCGATTGCGTCGTGACCACGCGCTCTGAGTAGGCAACGACATGGAGGATTTTGGCTCTGATCTCAAACTGGTCTGGGACAGCTAAATCATGTTGTGTACACCCAGCCTTACACCTTCTGTGTCATCTCTGTCTGTGTTTCTCTCTGCCAGACTCGACCTGTGTAGTACAATACCCCGGGTACCAGCTTATAACCAAACCCCTCCTCTCTGTCTAGTGGTGGTGTGACTTTCAGTCTTGGGAGAGCAGTTGGGGCTAAGGAAGACTAAGCCAATCGCTGCTGGTTGGTGACTTCCTTGAAAAGCCAGCGTTGGACTGGAGCAGCCAGCTAGGGCCATTAGCCAGGGCTTCCTCCTCCCTCTGCGGACCAGAGCCAAAATGGAGGTTTAGCCCAGACAGACGCTGAGCAAGTGTTCAGGTAATATGGTGTTTTTTTTGTAGAACCTGTCTCTCTCTCTCTCTCTGTACAAGTGATGTAAGCAAACACTCTATGAATCATAGTGACTATCTGAGGTGCTACGTATAACTACTTTATCTCCCAGCAGCCTTTGCTCTCCTTCTCTCTCATCCTGAGCCAAGTATAGCAGTCAGTTGTTTTGTCGTGATTTGGAATGTGAAATGTGTGTGTGGGGAAATGTTCAAGACACTGACTGCTCTGTGAAGAATGTAGATCGATGAGATGGTATAATGGTATGGAGATTATGCTGTCTGTGGTCCCACAGATAATATACCCCGATATTAAAGACGAATACTCCTATGTTCACTCTCAGTTTCTTTTTTAAAGTTGTGTTAAATTTGTCCTGTCTCAGTCACAGAGCAATACATTCCTCTCTAACTCTGTCTTGATCCCAACTCTCTACTTTGACGTCAGTCACGAGTGACAGATCAAACCGAGAGACTGAGTGGCCTGTACATTAATCCCTATTTGTCATATAAGCAATAGCTTCAGCAGAACAGTAAGTAGTACCGGGAACCCCACACAGAGTACTGACTGTCCTTTAAGCGCTATATGACTCCAAATGGCTCTATGCTCCCCATAACTACGGTGATGACACTAACGCTGGGATGAGACATTTGGCTACATCAGTTTTGCTTGTTACACAAACCTCCCGAAGTGAACTTCCCCTGTCTGTGTGGCTGGGGCCCGTGCTGCTCTTCCCCTGTCTGTGTGGGCTGGGCCCCGTGCTGCTCTCCCCTGTCTGTGTGGGGGGGGGCCCGTGCTGCTCTTCCCCTGTCTGTGTGGGCTGGGGCCCGTGCTGCTCTTCCCCTGTCTGTGTGGGCTGGGGCCCCGTGCTGCTCTTCCCCTGTCTGTGTGGGCTGGGCCCCGTGCTGCTCTTCCCCTGTCTGTGTGGGCTGGGGCCCCGTGCTGCTCTTCTGGGTTGGATGAGGGCAGCAGGGGCATAGGCTGCTCACCTCACCTCTGCCTACGTACAGCCAATAGCCTCCCTCACACAGCCCATTAGAAACAGGGGGAGCTGGGGCGAGGGGTTGAGGTCAATTCAAATTGAAGGCAGTCAATTTAGGATGTAAACTCAAATTTGACTTCAGGGGACCACTTTAAGGTAGAGGTGTGTGTTTGTATATATATATATATAACTGAACAAAAATATCTTAATGCGACAGGCAACAATTTCAACGATTTTACTGAGTTACAGTTCAGGAAATCAGTCAATTCAAAATAAATGTTTTGGCCTAATGAATGGATTTGTTCAGGTGGGAGAGGCAGTGTGGAGTGCGATTGCATCATCTGTGGATCTGTTGGGGTGGTATGCGAATTGGAGTGAGTCTAGGGTTTCCGGCATGAGGTGTGAACCTGTATTGACGCTTTTTTGTCTGTTTGATGATTTGTCTGAGGTTATAGCGGGATTTTTATAAGCATCCGGATTAGTGTCCTGCTCCTTCAAAGGGGTAGCTCTAGCCTTTAGCTCGGTGCGGATGTTGCCTGTATTCCATGGCTTTCTGGTTGGGAAATGTACCTACGGTCACTGTGGGGACAACGTCAGCGATGCACCTTATGATGAAGCCGGTGACTGATGTGATGTACTCCTCAATGCCATTGGATGAATCTGGAACATGTTCCAGTCTGTGCTAACAAAACAGTCCTGTAGTGTAGCATCTGCGTCATCTGACCACTTCCGTATTGAGCGAGTCACTGGTTACTTCCTGCTTTAGTTTTTGCTTGTAAGCAGGAATCAGGAGGATAAATTATGGTCAGATTTGCCAAATGGAGGGCGGGGGAGAGCTTTGTATGCGTCTCTGTGTGTGGAGTACAGGTGGTCCAGAGTATTTTTTATTTATTTTAATGAATTTATTTATTTTTTCTTCTGGTTACACATGTGACATGCTGGTAGAAATTAGGTAAAACGGATTTAAGTTTGTCTGCATTAATGTCCCCGGCCACTAGGAGCGCCGCTTCTGGATGAGCATTTTCTTGTTTTCTTATGGCCTAATTACAACTCGTGAGTGAAGTCTTAGTGCCAGTATCGTTTTGTGGTGGTAAATAGACGTCTACGAATAATATAGATGAGAAACTCTGTTGGTTAGATAGTGTGGTCTACAGCTAATCCTGAGTATTCTACCTCAGACGGGCAATACCTCGAGACTTTTAATATTAGACATCGCGCACCAGCAGTTATTGACAATACACACACACACACACCACACACACCACACACAACACACACACACACACACACACACACACACACACGCCCTTCGTCTTACCAGACATAGCTGCTCTGTCCTGTCGATGCACGGAGAAGCCAGCCAGCTCTATGTTATCCGTGTCTTCGTTTAGCCACGTCTCGGTGAAACATAAGATATTACAGTTTTAAATGTCCCGTTGGTAGGATAGTCTTACTAATCATAGATAGTCCAGTTTGTTTTCCAATGATTGAACGTTGGCCAATAATATGGAGTGTAGTGGTGGTTTACCTTACAAGGCACCCCGCCCTCCTCCGTCCAGTTCGTGGTGAGTAATCGCTGTTCTGATGTCCAGAAGCTCTTTTCAGTCATAAGAGACGGTAGCAGAAACATGATGTTTCAAATGAGTTAGAAACAATGCGAAAAGAACGAACAGTTGGTTCGGAGCCCATAAAACGGCAGCCATTCCTTCCGGCGTCGTCCTTGATGCGGGCCGGGCGGCTGCATGCTAACCTCGGTCGTCAGTTGAACGGTGTTTCCTCCGACACATTTGGTTACAGCTTCCGGGTTAAGAAGCGCGGTTTGTCAGATCATGTTTCGGAGGAGGACTTGACATTTGCCTCGCAGCGATGAGACAGGATCAAAATTGAGGAGAAGGGGTCAAATAAAAAAATATATACAAAATAAAAACTTTACCGATTTTTAGGTTATTTCTTCATAAGCAAAGCAATATTATGTTTATAATATGGTCATACATTTGGCAGGAGGTTAGGAAGTGCAGCTCAGTTTTAACCTCGTTCTGTTGGCAGTGTGCACATAGCCTGTCTTCTCTTGAGAGCCAGGTCTGTTACGGTGGCCTTTCTCAATAGCAAGGCTATGCTCACTGAGTCTGTATATTTTTATTTTGTCAAATTTATTTTACCTTTATTTAACCAGGTAGGCTAGTTGAGAACAAGTTCTAATTTGCAACTGCGACCTGGCCAAGATAAAGCAAAGCAGTTTGACACATACAACAACACAGAGTTACACATGGAATAAACAAACATACAGTCAATAATACAGTAGATAAAGTCTATATACAATATGTGCAAATGAGGGAGGTAAGGCAATAAATAGGCCATGGTGGCGAAGTAATTACAATATAGCAATTTAACACTGGAATGGTAGATGTGTAGAAGATGAATGTGCAAGTAGAGATACAGGGGGGCAAAGGAGCAAGATAAATACATTATGGTGATGAGGTAGTTGGATGGGCTATTTACAGATGGGCTATGTACAGGTGCAGTGATCTGTGAGCTGCTCTGACAGCTGGTGCTTAAAGCTCGTGAGGGAGGTATGAGTCTCCAGCTTCAGAGATTTTTGTAGTTCGTTCCAGTCATTGGCAGCAGAGAACTGGAAGGGAAGCTCGTCTAGAGGTTAGTTAGCACAGTGTCCAAAGAAGGGCCAGAAGTATACAGAATGGTGTTGTCTGCGTAGAGGGGGATCAGAGAATCACCAGGAGCAAGAGCGACATCATTGATGTATACAGAGAAGAGAGTCGGCCTGAGAATTGAACCCTGTGGCACCCCCATAGAGACTGCCAGAGGTCCGGACAACAGGCCCTCCGATTTGACACTCTGAACTCTGTCTGCGAAGTAGTTGGTGAACCAGGCGAGGCAGTCAGTTGAGAAACCAAAGCTGTTGAGTCTGCCGATGAGGATGTGGTGATTGACAGAGTCGAAAGCCTTGACCAGGTCGATGAAGACGGCTGCACAGTACTGTCTCTTATCGATGGCGGTTATGATATCGTTTAGGACCTTGTGTGGCTGAGGTGCACCCATGACCAGCTCTGAAACCAGATTGCATAGRGGAGAAGGTACGGTGGGATTCGAAATGGAAATTTGAAAATCTGTTTGTTATCTTGGCTTTCGAAGACCTTAGAAAGGCAGGGTAGGATAGATATAGGTTTATAACAGTTTGGGTATAGAGTGTCCCCCCCTTTGAAGAGGGGGATGACCGCAGCAGCTTTCCAATCTTAAGGGATCTCAGACGATACGAAAGAGAGCTTGAATAGGCTAGTAATAGGGGCTGCAACAATTTTGGCAGATCATTTTAGAAAGAGAGGGTCCAGATTTTGCAGCTCTTTCAGAACATCAGCTATCTGGATTTGGGAGAAGGAGAAATGGGGGAGGCTTGGGCGAGTTGCTTTGGGGGGTGGATTACTGTTGATCGGGGTAGGGGTAGCCAGGAGGAAAGCATGGCCAGCCGTAGAAAAATGCTTATTGAAATTCTCAATTATCGTGGATTTATCGGTGGTGACAGTGTTTCCTATCCTCTGAGCAGTGGGCAGCTGGGAGGAGGTGCTCTTATTCTCCATGGACTTTAGTGTCCCAGAACATTTTTGAGTTTGTGCTACAGGATGCAAATTTCTGCTTGAAAAAGCTAGCCTTAGCTTTCCTATCTGCCTGTGTATGCAGAACGCCACAGGATGTTTTTGTGCTGGTCAAGGACATAGTCGAAGCTTTCTTTAAAGTTTGGGTCAGTCACAGTGGTCAGCGATGGAGTAATCTGGACCTATTAATGGCCAAATACGCAATCTAGTTTGCATCGTTTTTATTGTATTTCTTTCCATGTGTCAGTAATTGTATTTTAAGTTTCATGAGTTTGCATTGGGTCTAAATTGATGTTGCTGTCCACGGGCGCATCTGTGGGGTCTTGTGTTTGTGAACACAGCCCCAGGAACCTGTTCCTGTCTTCGTGTTGTCTCTAGTGGTCTGTCTGTTGTTAATTAGGCCTAACCCTCTGTATTGTAATAACCCTAACCTCTGTGCTCCCTGCAGTGCTGCGGGTCCCTCTGCCTAGGTACATGGGAGTGGCGGGTTGGCTCAGCTGGATGACAGGGTCTTACAAGGGAAGCCGACGCGCGTCCCTGGGCACAGACACCCAACCCCCTAACTGACCACCGCTAACCGTCTCCCTCTTCCACGCCTCCCACAGACCTCGTACCACGGGTGACCACTGACACCGAAGTACAGCCTCATCACCCTCGCAAACCACAACAGCAACCCCCCACCTTTTCCTCATTCCCCGTCTCATCTGGAATCTCAATTAACCCCTCCTCCTTTTCCTGGACCCCCGCGCATCCTGTCCTCACTGCCTCCTTCCTGACCCTCCTCCTCATTTACTTTTTCTTTCCATGACCCCCCCCTTACCTCCCTCCTCCTTTTCCATGACCCCCTTCCTTACTCCTCCTCCTTTCCTCACCCCCCCTTCCTCCTCCTCTTTCCTGACCCCTCCGCCTCTACCTGAACCCTCTCTCAACCAACCTTCCTTCTCTCCTACCCTGTAGTTCATGTGCCAGGGCCTCTCTCCCCCTCTTCTCTGAACCCTGATCTCATCCTTGACCCCTTTGGTCAGGATGAGCTGGCTGAGCCGGCTGACCCCTCGAGGTCCGGGGGGCAGGTCKAGTAGGAACGTGGCACCCTCCAGTCCCTGTACTGCTGACCCAGAGACCTGCCTCATGGTGTTTGAGAACCACTGGAGACAGGTGAGACTTCGAACACTCAAATCTGTACTAATTTATGGACTGGTTTAGACCTGGGATACCAGATGGGTGCAATTTTAATTATCAGTTAGAACAGAAAACCAGCATTAGTCTGGATACCCCTTCTCTAGGGGAGTAACCTTTTTGATCACGCAGACACACACACAGCTACAGTATATCTACATCTCTTTATATGCATCTCAGGGCAGGAGGCATCACTACAGTCCCTGGTTCGAATCCAGGCGGTATCACATCCGGCCGTGATTGGAAGTCCTATAGGGCGGCGCAATTGGCCCAGCGTTGTTCTGGTTGGCCCCCGGGGGCAGACCGTCATTYAAAATAAGAATTTGTTCTTAACTMACTTGTCTAGGTAAATGAAAGTTGAATAAAGGTTAAATAAAAGTTAAATTAAAGAAATGTAATTCAAATCCACCTACACATAGTCTAAACACAAGACGCGTTCGAACCCACGTTGCCGACACGCGTTCGATCCCACGTTGCCGACACGCGTTCGATCCCACGTTGCCGTGACTCGTTCGATCCCACGTTGCCGACACGCGTTCGATCGTCATTCACGTATGACTAAGTCACTTTGGATAGAAGCTTCTGCTAAATGACAAACACACGACATGACGTACACCTGCTCGTTGAACACCTCATTCCAAAATCATGGGATTTAATATGGAGTTGGTTCCCCCTTTGCTGCTATAACAGCTTCCACTTGATGTTGGAACGTTGCTGCAGGGACTTGCTTCCATTCAGCCATGAGCATTAGTAAGGTCGGGCACTGATGTTTTCGGCGATTAGGCCTGGCTCGCAGTTGGCGTACCAATTCATCCCAAAGTTGTTCGATAGGGTTGAGGTCAGGGCTCTGCTGGCCAGTCAAGTTCTTCCACACCGATCTTGACAAACCATTTCTGTATAAACTTCGCTTTGTGCACAGGGGCATTGTCACGCTGGAACAGGAAAGGGCCTTTCCCAAACTCTTACCACAAAGTCTAGAATGTCATTGTATGCTGTAGCGTTAAGATTTCCCTTCACTGGATCTAAGGGGCCTGAACCATGAAAACAGCCCCAGACCATTTTTCCTCCACCAAACTTTACAGTTGGCACTATGCATTGGGGCAGGTAGCGTTCTCCTGGCATCCGTCAATCCCAGATTTGTCCGTCGGACTACCAGATGGTAAAGTGTGATTCATCACTCCAGAGAATGCGTTTCCACTGCTCCAGAGTCCAATGGTGGCGAGCTTTACACCACTCGAGCCGATGCTTGGCATTGCGCATGGTGATCTTACACTCGTGTGCGGTTCATCTGCCATGGAAACCCATTTCATGAAGTTCCTGAAGCACAGTTCTTGTGCTGACGWTGCTTCCAAAGGCAGTTTGGAACTTTAGAAGTGAGTGTTGCAACTGAGGACAYACGTTTTTTTTCTTGCTACACGCTTCAGCACTCGGCAGTCCCATTGTGTGAGCTTGTTTGGCCTACCACTTTGCGGTTSCTCCTAGACGTTTCCACTTCACAATAACAGCACTTACAGTTGACCGGGGCAGCTCTAGCCTCGCAGAAATATGACAAACTGACTTGTTGGAAAGGTGGCATCCTATGACGGTGCCACGTTGAAAGTCACTGAACTCTTCAGTACAGGCCATTCTACTGRCAATGTTTGTCTATGGAGATTGCATGGCTGTGTGCTCAATTMTATACACCTGTCAGCAACGGGTGTGGCTGAAATAGCCAGATCCAGTTATTTTGAAGGAGTGTCCTCAGACTTTTGTGTATACATAGTGTATATTGATAGATACACATTTGAAATCTGCCAACAGGAAGCTCTTCCYTCATAATGCTACACTCTGCCTGCCAGACAGCCTGTACAGGAAGTAATAAGCCTGCGGTTGACCCTGTCAAAGCTGTTGCTCTCCCCTCTCTCTGCCTCTCTCTCTCATTAACTCTGTTCTCTCTCTCTCTTCTCTCCCAGCGCTGAGCTGACTAGGGCTTTTAGCTTAATGTGTGTAGGGGGAGGGTTATTATGTGTATGGAGATTGGATGCACTTTCCATGTCTTTCAGCCTTTATTGTATGTGGGGATCAGTTGAAGTGCCTGGATAGTGTGTGTGCCTGCCTGTCAAGAAGGCTGGACCAGTCTGTCAGCCGTTATCAGCTCCCATCAGAGTATTGATCGTCCCTTTTAGTCTTTAACTGCCGGTCACCGTCACCGATCAATGCAAACAGAGAGCTAACTTTTGATTACCAGCAGAAGCCAGGCATTCAAGGATCTCATACTGGCCCGTCAACTGCGGAGCGTCTCAATCGGGTCCTCTACTGACCCCGTCACTACGTCGGCTCTCGAGGTCTATACTCGACCGTCACTGAGTCGGCGTTCAGTCTCACTGACGCCGTCACCGTCGCGTCTCGGTCTCTACTGACCCCGTCACTGTCGGACGTCTCGAAGGTCTCTACTGACTCCGTCAACTGTCCGGCGTCTCGAGGAGTCTCTACTGACCCGTCACTGTCGGCGTCTCAGACGGTCCTACTGACCCGTCACCTGTCGGCGTCTCGAGGTCCTTACTGACCCGTCACGTCGGCGTCTCGGCGATGTCTCTACTGACCGTCACTCGTCGGCGTCTCGAGCCTCTACACTGCCGGTCACTGTCGGCGCTCGAGGTTCCTCTACTGACCCGTCACTAGTCGGCGTCTCACCGTCTCTACTGACCCGATCACTGTCGGCGTCTCAACAGGTCCTCTACTGGCCCCGTCGGCGTCTCAAAGGTCTCCACTACTAGGACCCGATCAACTGTCGACGTCTCAAGGTCATCATACTGGCCCGTCACTGTCAGCCCGTCTCAAGGTCTCTATTGACCACCGTCATCAACTGAGGGAAATATGATTCTTATTTCTGGGTAAAAACAACCACGCATGCAGGATGTACACTTGTCATTTCCAGAGGAATAACAATGACGCAGATAAATGAAACTTGGTCTCTGGTGATCGCCAGAGTAAGGTATTAGAATCTGCATTTGCCAGATGATCAGATCAAGGAACATCTCAGAAACCACATAACTTAACTATACATATAAACCTTCGCAAATCCTCCTGA
>NW_019942892.1:293261-294887 GCF_002910315.2 Salvelinus sp. IW2-2015 | reverse complement strand
AGGTCTCTACTGACCCGTCACTGTCGGCGTCTCGAGGTCTCTACTGACCCGTCGGCGTCTCAAGGTCTCTACTGGCCCGTCACTGTCAGCGTCTCAAGGTCTCTATTGACCCGTCATCACTGAGGGAATATGATTTATTTGGGTAAAAACACACGCAGCAGGATGTACATTGTATTTCCAGAGGATAAAATACCAGATAAAATGACTTGGTCTCTGCTGTCCAGGTGGTATTTAGAATTGATTTGCAGATGATCAGATCAAGGAACATCTCAGAAACCACATAAATATATATAATATAAACCTTCCAATCCTCTGAGGTGTGAAATGCGATCTCCAAATGAAACGTCCTGGAACGCGCCCCACCCTCTGTGCRGCAGCATCAGATTAGAAGGGTGGCTTTCCACTGAGGACAGCAGTCTACTGTAATACCGCCAGGCCCAAGACCATAGGCACGCAACACACTGCCTGTGTCCCAAATGGCACCCTACTCTCTATATAGTGGCCTACTTTTGATCAGAGGCCTATGGTCTAAAGTATAGGGAATATAKGTATATAGGGAATAGGGTGCCATTTGGGATGCAGGCCTCTGGAGGGCAGAGCAACGCAACAAAGGTTAAACTTTATTTTAAAAAAACTTAATTTTTTATTTTTAAGTAAGCTTTTTTATTTAATGAGGCAAGTCGGTTAAGAACAAATCATTATTTATATTGACAGCCTACACAGGCCAAACCCGGTCGACGCTGGGCCAATTGTGRACCGCCCTATGGGACTCCCAATCATGGCCGGTTGTGATACAGCCTGGAATCGAACCAGGGTCTGTAGTGATGCCTCTAGCACTGAGATGCAGTGCCTTASACKGCCGCGCCACTCAGGAGCCCCTATATATCTGTCCTGTTTCACTGCTTGTACAAGTGGGTAACCTGTACGACTGTGCGATGCGATCAAAATATGTGTTTTGCATATCCCGAATCTCCCTCAGTCACCCTATGTGAGTGGGTTCACGGCCAGGGATCAGCCGTTAGTTAGTTAATGTTAGCATAGAGGGAGCTCTATAGGTAGTTAATGTTAGCATAGAGGGAGCTCTATAGGTAGTTAATGTTAGCATAGAGGTAGCTCTATAGGTAGTTAATGTTAGCATAGAGGTAGCTCTATAGGTAGTTAATGTCAGCATAGAGGTACCTCTATAGGTAGTTAATGTCAGCATAGAGGTAGCTCTATAGGTAGTTAATGTAAAGAGAGAGATCAATGAATTTAAGAGTTTGTTATTTGAATGTTTTCTTGGAGTGCTCGAAGCTAACTATTATATTGTTGTCTGGCATTAAGAAAATGTTGTTACATGACTTTTAACACCAGAAGAAAGTCCCCCCCCTACTAACCCTCAACACCACATCCAGATACACCTGGTCTCCCATCCAGGACCGACCCTGGCTTAGCTTGTGACAAACCAGCAGTGGATGCAGGGTGCTAGGTTGCTTTATTAATGTGCGCGGCGGGAAAAATACAGACAGAGGTGTTTGATCACAAATCGGTGTTATTATTGAAAATGTTTAATAAAAACCTATTATTTAGGATTTTTTATTTTTTTTTTGCACATTTCAAAAGGATTCCTTTTGTAATATAATTTTT
>NW_019942892.1:283675-293236 GCF_002910315.2 Salvelinus sp. IW2-2015 | reverse complement strand
TAGCATAGAGGTAGTCTATATTAGTTATGCTAGCAAGAGTAGCTCATAGGTGTAATGTTGCCATAGAGTAGCTCTATAGTTAGTTAATGCTAGCATAGAGAGCTCTATAGGTATTAATGGTAGCATAGAGGAGCCTATAGTAGTTAAGTTAGGCATAGAGGTAGCTCTATAGGTAGTAATGTTACGCATAGAGGTAGCTCTATAGTTAATGTTAGATAGAGGTAGGCTCTATAGTTAGTTATGTTAGCATAGAGGTAGCTCTATAGATTATAATGTTAGATAGAGGTAAGCAACTTCCATGCTAGTGATAATCATCACGTTCTCTGCTGTTGCGCTGGCTGTTTGACACTTTTAGAGCCACATTCTGGTAGGTTATAGCAAGTTTCTTACAGGACAGTGGACGTTCTCAGGGAGAATGTGGCCCCGCAGATTGACCAGGAGACACCCAATTCGCCGCTCATTTTCACAAAATGATTTGTCCCGCTTTTATACGTTTTTTAATTCATCGTTGACGCTGACCACAAAGCCGTTGTGTGGGATTGGTTGTCTGAAGTTAGAGCTTGATATTGGAGATCGTCAAACCCAAGTTGTTAGAACAAGCCGTTACAATATTATAACAATGAATTTAAGAGTTTGTTATTTGAATGTTTTCTTGGAGTGCTCGAAGCTACTATTATATGTGTGTCCTGGCCATAAGAAATGTTGTACATGACTTTAACACCGAAGAAAGTCACCCCCTACTAACCCTCCAACACCGACATCCAGAATACACCTGGTTCTCCCATCCAGGACCGCCACCTGACGCTTAGCTTGTGAACAAACCAGCAGTGGATGCAGGGTGCTATGTTGCTTTATATAATGTGCGCGGCGGGAATAATACAGACAGGAGGTCGTTTGATCACAATCGTGTTATTATTGGAAAATGTTTAAATAAAACCTATTATTTAGATTTTTATTTTTTTTTTGCAACATTTCAAAGGATTTCCTGTGTAATATAATTTTTGCTCCATACATTTGGGTTTACGTTTTGCTTTCAATAATTCATCAATTTTTAATTTCTTCAAATACTAAGAATGGATGCAAAGGTTATAAGGGAGAATAACGATCTGACAGACGAAGAGGTGGAGAAAAGAGAGAGGTGAGAGATGGATGAGAGAGGTACTGTGCAAAAAGAAAGAAGAGGGTGTGTGCCTCCATCCGTTCCAGTCCACCAGGTCAGACACCAACTCGTAGAGAGATCGAGACTCCATCTGGCCAGCCTAAAAAAGTGTCAGTGGGCGTCCTGATTACAAGTAGGGGTGTGTGAGTTCTCGACGGTTCAGACAGTTGGTGATCTTTAATGGCCACAAAAGAGCAACTCAATACGAGCTTTACCTGCTTGAAGCCCAGCACATCACTGAGTCAAAGAACAGACACTCGAAGCGGGGTAGACTCCAATCTCATCAGCTCTACTTTCGGTCGGTGGGTTCTCCACCATCATCTCCACTACCAACCATCCCACTCTTCTCCGACTAGAGGCTTAGTGTTATAGTCATGGAATTTAGGCAATTTCATCTAGGTTATACGCAACACACACCTCTGTGGGTGTAAAATTCACTATTGTGAACATGTCTCAGAGAGTTTGCTCATAGGATCTGGTATGCCCAATGGCAGGTACTAATTAGCTGATCAGAATTGCATGTTGACACATCCCAGACGCTATCACAGGACCACTGAGGATACAAAACACCAAAAATTGGCACAATCTTAAAAAAAAAAAGCAGAAGAGAATTGCTTCTCAAACCCAGCGTCTCCTCCTCTACAAGGTTTGTCCCTGGGGGAGTAAGGTACGCACAAACTCATATTAGGAAACAAAGGAAGGTAGTCACTCTGCATGTTATTGTAGTTCTCGTCAGGAGCCCAAACATTGGTCTGACTTAGTTTTTTTAGTATTTGTTAGTAATTTAGTAGTTTACTAGAGCTCACACAGAGAGAGAAAATAGAGATTGGTGTGAAGTTTATTTTGAAATCATGTCTTAAAATAACAACTATGTTGTAACTTGGGCGGTTGTGTAGGATAATGCATGGGGTCGACTGGGTCTAACCTAGCGATGTCTACGAGTGTAACCAAACTCGTCGTCTGTGAGAACCCATTCTAAATAACCCGCGAGAGTTTTTTTATCAAATCAAATCCACTGCTTCATTTGTCAGCTACATGCGCCCGCTTAAGTTAGCAACAGTGGTAGTTTAGACCTTACAGTAAATTTATGTTGACTTCACTGACTCAGCACCTTTAACCCGAGCCCAGTGCGAGTTTAAAAAGATACCTATCAAGAGAGGGCCAATAGAGAAGAATACCAATAGATTGAGAGCAATACAGTAAACCTAAACCCCACTCCCCGTAGGAGCCGAAGGATGGCCCTATTACATGGGTGCTATGCTGGGTACCGGTACAGATGTCGAAGTGTGTCCCCATATATGTGCGAGGGGCACGACTTTGGTCGCAGGGTAATTGAGGCAATATGTACATTTTAGCGTAAGAGTTATTAAAGTGACTATGCATAATAATAACAGAGAGTAGCAGCCAGCTTAGTAAGAGGGGGGGGCAAACACCTGCGTTGAGGTGGTATAATTGTACAGTAGTGAAACATTTGGTATGTCCAGCACGGTCACTGCTTGTTCCTGTTGTGCATTTACAGGACCTTGAGAGAAGAGAAAAAGGAACCTGCTAAACTTACAAACACAATACAACACAGAGGTCCACAACGTATACTTACCATACAAACATGCCTAACAACTCAGACACCTGGTTTCAGGTCATCTTTACAAAAGGGCCTGAGGCTTTTGTATTCTCAAGGTCCTTCATCTGGTGGTTAAACAATAAACTGCCACTCAGTCCACTACAGGGACCAGTCACTGAGTTCCAGCATGCCATTAGCAGGACCCAAAACTGAAAAGAGGTGTACTAATATACCATAAATGAAATGAAATATGAGAACAATAGTACCATCTAAAAGTATTACCAGTCCATGTTGTAAATCTTCAATCATGGTCAACCCTTCAGCATGACATTATCTCAGTTTAATAATGACCTCTGTTGATGATCAATGTTTTACACAACCCGATAACAACGACAGGAAATAAAGATGGTTTCTTTGATGATCGTTTAATTGTCCAGTTTGTTGGCAAGTTCACTCAGCCACAAATAATGACAGACGTGTGTGTTGGTACATGATGTCCTCCAGACCAAGGTAGCATGGCTTAGAAAGCATTGTTCCACTGATAACAGTTTACACAGAGCTCTGTAGCTCCAATAGTCAGGACCAGTTCATGTTTCATTGTTTCATGTTGTAAATTGCTGCAGACACTGTCAGGGACATATACAGGTAAACGTTGGACACTGGGAGAAAAAAAGGACATTCTGACAAGGATTCAAGTTTGTCACAATTTACACCAAAGACAATAGTTAATGTTAGAAGATATGGTTGAATCTAGTCAGGCATTCAGAGGTCAATATCTTTTGAATTGTTTAAGAATATTAGAAACAGAGTACCAATGCAGATAGGGCCTAGACTTTAAACTAACTTAAACGAAACCTAAACTTTAGAATAAATCACATTAATATTGTTAGCACAGATTGCGCATACCAAAAAATTGTGTTTGTACAGTATCAAACAAATATACATTAACAAATAGATATTCCATAAAATATTCCAAATAAAACATAAGCCGCGTTAAAAATAACAGAATAAAACCAATCATCTGATTCATTAGGTGGTTGCTACTCTGAGAAAGGTAAAACACTACCAAAGAAAAGTCTTCAAAATGTAAAAAAGTAGTTTAAATAGAGAAAAAATCACAGGTTGTTAAATAAAAGACTTTGTCTTAAAAGAAACTCACTTCCTAATAATATAAACCAGTGGTTCACACGTAGTAATAACACCATTACCTTTTAGTACACCTAGACCTTTGTTAATATGATAATTCTGAGTGAAAGTGGATTAACAACATCAAATGGCCAAGGACGTCAACAAGTTTAGAAATCTTTTTGGTTTTGATTTTTATGGCTAGAGTAATTAACTAGAGCTAATTTACCAATCTATCTTTTAATAGAACATGGCTGATTGAGTAAAGTCAGGTGGAGTGACATAAGAGGGAAAACTTGCATGAAGAAACAACTAACAGTAAGTTATTACCATTCACCTTGGTGTGTTCTTGCTTTTTCTTAACTTCAACAGTAAGTATTAAATGGCACCTTGTGTATTCTACTATTCTAACTTCTCACAACAGTTAAGTTATTAAATGTCACCTTGGGTGTATTCTACTATTCTAACTCTCACACAGCAAAGTTATTAAATGGTCACATGGGTGCTGTATGTGGGGCTACTATTATAAACTCATCAACAGTAAGTTATTAAATTTCACCTTGTGTATGTCTGACTTTCTAACTACTCAAACAGGGAAGGTTATTTAAAATGTCACTCATTTTAAACATTGACTTATACATTTATGCCATTTTTAAAACCCTCCTAGTAAGTTGAGAGCCCTGTACTGAGTGTTTTTCATTAGAAAACATGTTCAGAGGTTCTGGACCTTGCTGTTAGTGTGTCTCCTCATACTGTATGTAGTTACTGGTTCCTGGTCTATATTAGTTCATCCACTGACTAGATGCGTGAACCTGGGGAGGGACAGAGAATTTTGTGGGAAAAAGGCTGCCAAGTTGTCTGGACCGAAGCACATTTAAAAAGGAAAAGAAGCTATAGTATTAGTATAGTTGACGTCATTTTTCTTTATTCTGTCTCTCTCTCTCTCTCTCACACACACACGCACGCACGGCACTTCACGCACGGCACAACACACACACACACACACAACACACAACCTTCATTGCCCGATGGACATTCACTGTCAGAGACACTCTGATTGGCCAACCTGTTTAACACCGGTTCTTTTCACATCACCAGCTGTATCAATAGCAGAAGTATGGGTAGAGAGTCTACAGTGAATGTGTCTTTATGAGTGCAGATGGAGTGTTCATGTCTTTGGAGTTCGTAGAAGGACACCTCCCCCCTGGTCGTAGTCCAGTTGCAACTCTGATCCTCTGTGGTTATCTTTCTTCAGGATGGATGGTCTTCCCATTCCCATTAGGATTTATTACTTACCACTATTTCAGCAGTATAGCCCAGATTCCACTACTTTGGTGTGATACATGGCCGCTCCCCACTTCCTTGTCAGTTTGGACTCTTTAGCCACGCCCAGGGTCCAGTGAGGATGCGTCCCCCACCTCCACCTCCCAGCTGTTTTTACCTGAGCTGAACCCCTAGAGCCCAGAACAGTTGGATACTTCTGAATCTCTCTGGTTGTCAGGGAAGCTGCTGCTTTCGGCCGTTTTACTTCACACTGCGTCAGATCATTCAGACAGAGAGAGACATGGGTGTGCAGTGTTGAGGGTAGCATGAATCACAGGAGCTTCAGAACAAAGAGGATATTCCACACATTTACCATGTAGTCTCTTTTCATATACATTAAAGAATATTACTTAAAAAATAGCCTATCTTAATTAAATCTATCTTACATTATTCTCCGTCATGTCCTCTCCTATACCAGACTCTCACTGTGTTTGATGATCCCCTGCCATCTTCTCCCAGACTCTGAACTTCGGTTGCCCAGGTTTTGGCCACGTCTATCAGCCCCCCTGACACCAGCTGTTGGATCTGGCATTTGTGCACTTGGGCTCTGGGAATAACATTTCAGGAGTCAGACCTTCTGGGTGGGGTGTTCAGAACTACAGAGAGAGAGAGACGAGAAGCGATCACTTACCTGTTCGCTATCATGGTCTTGAGTTCTGGAAAGTAGAGCTATATCGTCTTCAATATCATTGATGCTCTATGACGTCTTTGAGTAATAAATATAATGGTATGTCTGACGAGAGCAGTTTCTCTACCTGCCGGAATGACAGATGTCTTCAATCTTTCCACGGCTCCCCCTCTATGGGTCTTGATTGGGTGGGTCTGAAAAGTTGATGATATCTCTCTGTTCATCTGCTCCTAGCTTCTCCTTCTCTTCTGACTCTTCTGCTTCTCTTCCTCTTTCAGCAGCAGCGATTCCTGGGCCTCCTCTTTCCTCTCGTAGAAAATAGAAACTGGTGAAGTTTCTCAAACTTCCTCCTTAATCTGCTTCTCTGTGTGCTAAGTTGGGCCTTGGCTCTGGAGACAGTAGAACAATCATCTTATTCTTACGAGATTATATTCATAATAAATCCACATGGTAGGCTACATTAGAAACCAATACATGCCTGTATCTATTCTGTCGAACCTTTGCGACCGACTTAATTTATTTACTAACCTTAATGTGGCGACTGCTGATGTGACGTGCACAGGTTTGTTTAAAACTTTTAATAAAGACCGTTCAGCTTCTTCCTGTTAAGGGTGTCAGGGGGTCGAGTCCTAGGAGCTTGCCGTGCGCTGGAAATTGAGAACAGACCCTCACGGAGAGACCAACCTCTGACTCTCTTTTATAGGAGAGGAAGAATGTCTACAACACATCCTCTGATCACTGCAGAGACTTTTTATCCTTGTTTTTGAAGTGTCCATGGTCCAGGAGAAGTACCTATGTGTGGATGCGCCTCAGTATGCTCGAAGACTAAAGCAATGGGTTGTAGAAATGTATTCAGACATTGAAATTGCAGATACATCGAGTCCGAAGCGTCCGAGTCAACACATGTGTAGAAGACATCTATTTTAGTAGGTCTATCTAAGAGTTCAGAACCTCTTAATTAAAACATTGAATAAACTTTTTCAATTTTTCCATTTAGTTGAGTATTTGATGGATCACTATTTTTTTATCCAAATCGGTTTCCCTACTCTTGTTTGATCCTGCTTACCAAGCCTCTTCATCTTACAGGGTTTGACAGTCATGGGATCCCTTTTACTGCGTGGTGTCCTTGAAGACCTGACAACCAAACGAAGATGGGCTCTTTATCCTCTCAGACCAGAGCAAGAATGGTCATCCAAGAGGTTTCTGAGGCCTTGACCTTGTGTTGACTGACCGGAATCCCGCGCACCCTTGGGATGCCTCCCTCGTTCTGGGGTATACAGCCCAAAGGAGCACCTGTAGAGGAGGGAGAGAGATGTTTTTTTTTTTTTTATCCTCAGATGTCCTGGATTGGCTGGATGCTCACATCATCAGGTCTAATTAGTACCTGCATTTGGGCATCAACCCAATACACTTCTGAGACTTGTTCACATAGTGAAATTACTACACAACAACAAAATCTAATTGACAAAACACAGTGTTGTGTGTGTGAAACCCCAGAGTGAAGTGTAGATGATTTATCCGTGAGTGTCTGTTGTTGACTCAGTGATGTGGCTGCTTGCAGGGAAGCTCGTATTGAGTTGCTATTGATGGTGCCTATAGATCGGTGCAAAACTTCTGAAAGTCGTTTCGAGCAGACCAAATTTCTGTAGTATTGAAAATAAAAATGATGATATTGAAGCAAAACGTAAACCCAAATGTATGGAGCACAAAAAAATTATTATTACAAAAGGAAATCCTTTTGAAATGTGCAAAAAAAAAAAAAAAATCCTAAAAAATATGGTTTTTATTTAAACATTTTTCCTTCATAACTATACCACCGATTGTCAAGTCACTATAACCTTCTGTACGATTGTATGTTTTCCCCCCAGGGCACATTTAATAAAGCGAACATAGCTACGCCTGCATCCCTACTGAACGTGGTTACTGTCACAAGCTAACGCATCTGGATGTTTTCGAAGGGCCATACTCGTGCCGGATGGGAGACAGGTGTATCTGGATGTGGGTGTGGAGCGTTTAGTAGGGAGGGGACTTGTCTCTTCTGGTGTTAAAAGTCATTGTAACAACTTATTTCGTTAATGCCAGACACACAGTATAATAGTAGCTTTCGAGCACTCCAAAGAAAACATTCCCAAATAACAAAACTCTTAAAATTCATTGTTTATAAATTGTAACGTTGTCTACAGATTGGGTTTGACGATCTCGCCATAATCAGCTCGTAACTTCAGAAACCAATCCCACACGATAACGGCTTTCCTCGTCAGCGTCACACGATGAAATTAAAAACGTATAAAAAGCGGGGACAAATCATTTTGTGAAAATGAGGCGGGCGAATTGGGTTGTCTCCTGGTCAATCTGCGGGCACATTCATTTCATCCCTGAGGAACGTGCCACTGTCTGCTAAGAAGCTTGCGGTATACCTACCAGTAAATGTGGCTTCTAAAATAGTGTCAAAGCAGCCAGCGCCAACAGTTGCTCCATACATTTGGGTTTACGTTTTGCTTTCAATATCATCATTTTTATTTTCAATACTAAGAATTTGGTTCTCGACTTCAGAAGTTTTGCTTGATCTTAATGGCACCAAAGTAACTCAATACGAGCTTCCTGCTAAGCAGCACATCACTGAGTCAACAACAGACACTCARGGTAACTCAATCTCACACACTTGGGGTTTCACACACACAACACTGTGTTTTGTCAATTAGATTTTTGTTGTTGTTGTAAATTTCACTATGTGAACAAGTCTCAGAAGTTGATTGGTTGATGCCCAATGCAGGTACTAATTAGTGATGCATGTGACWTCCAGCCAATCCACAGGACACTGAGGATAAAAAAATAAAAAAACATCTCTCTCCCTCCTCTACAGGTGTCCTGGGTGTTGGAGCAGCGGGATCCGTCAAGCTCTAGTGATGACCTCACCGCGGTGCGGAACCACACCGACCAGATGCTGTGCCTCCTGGCCGAGGAGCGACCGGGGGAGTGTGAGGGACCCTCCGGGGCGGTAACGTCCGGTAACGTCCCCCCCATTGGCCCCATCCTGGACCTGGTGGTGTCTGAGAACGTCCTAGAGCGTGTGGTGCAGTGGCACCTGAGGCGCGGCCTGGACCCCGACAGCCAGGGGGCGCTACTCAAGCTGTTTGAGATGCTGATAGGCCAGTCTCAGCAGCCCTTGCTCCAACACAAGGCGGTGCTGCAACCTCTACTGGGTCTGCTGGGGGCCTGTGCTGAGCCCCAYCTGGGCTGCCCTCCCTCTCTGGAGAACAGCCTCGTGCTGCTGCTCAACCAGGTGGGTGGAACAGATTGGTTGATTGTTATTGGGGGAAAAGATGCTCTGAGCACAACTCAGAGGATAACACCTGAAAGCAATTCCACTTGGTGCATCGAGATGGTTCGAGGCGTAGGTCGGCGGCCTCTGGCCATCGAGATGGTCTTGGAGGCGTGGTGGCATGAGATGTTGGAGGCGTGGGCTGATGGCTCATGAGATGGTTTGGAGGCGTGGTGGCATGAGATGGTTGGAGGCTGTGGCATGAGGGCATGGTTGGAGGCGTGGCATGGCATGAGTCGGTTGGTGGAGGCGTGGGTGGCATGAGATGGTTGGAGGCGTGGGTGGCATGAGATGGTTGGAGGCGTGGGTGGCATGAGATGGTTTGAGGCGTGGCGTGGCATGAGATTGGGGGGGGGGGGTTGGGCGGTGGTGGCATGGAGATGTTTGAGGCGTGGAGGTGATGGCTACTGGTTGACTGTTTTGAAAACCTTTTTGTATTAATG
>NW_019942892.1:269190-279352 GCF_002910315.2 Salvelinus sp. IW2-2015 | reverse complement strand
GTTTCCAACGTCCCCTGATAGAATACACAGAAGGCAGACAAAATAAAATTAAAAAACAGTGCAAAGGAAAATAAACATTGTGACTCAATGGAGGCGTGGCTGACATGAGGTGGTTGGAGGCGTGGATGACATGAGATGGTGGAGGCGTGGATGACATGAGATGGTTGGAGAGGTGGGTGGCATGAGTGGTTGGAGGCGTGGGTGGCATGAGATGGTTGGAGGCGTGGGTGGCTAGAGATGGTTGGAGGCGTGGTGGCATGGAGGTTTGAGCGTGGTGATTAGGTGTGCGAGGTGTGGTGGCATGAGGTGGTGGAGCGTGTGGTGACATGAGTGGTTGGAGGCGTGGATACATAGGTGGTTGGAGGCCGTGGGATACATGATGAGTGGTTGGAGGCGTGGAGACATGAGATGACATGAGATGGTTGGAGGCGTGATGACATGAGGTGGTTGGAGGCGTGGGAGACATGAGATGACAGAGATGGTTGGAGGCGTGGATGACATGAGTGGTTGGAGGCGTGGATGACATGAGGTGGTTGGAGGCGTGGATGACAATGAGGTGTGGTTGGAGGCGTGGATGACAATGAGGTGGTTGGAGGCGTGGATGAATGAGATGACATGAGATGGTTGGAGGCGTGGATGACGAGATGGTTTGGAGGCGTGGATATGGCAATGAGATGGTTGGATGCGTGGATGACGAGATGGTTGGAGGCGGGATGCATGAGGTGGTTCGGATGACGAATGGTTTGAGGCGGGATGGCATGAGATGGTGAGGCGGTGGTGTTGGAGGCGTGGGTGCATAGAGGTGGTTGGAGGCCGTGGATGACGAGATGGTTTGGAGCGTGGATGGCATGAGAGCGTTGGAGCGTGGATCGATGAGATGGTTGGAGGCGTGGATGGCATGAGATGGTTGGAGGCGTGGATGGCATGAGATGGTTGGAGGCGGGATGACATGAGATGTTGGAGCGATGGTTGGCTGGAGGCGGGTGGCATTTGATGTTGGAGGCGTGGGTGACATGAGTGGTTGGAGGCGTGGATGACATGAGATGGTTGAGCTGGTTGTTGGAGGCGTGGGTGGAGTTGAGTGGATGGCAGAGATGGTTTGGAGGGTGGAGACATGAGATGGTTGGAGGCGTGGTTGGTTGGAGGCGTGGGTGGCATGAGGTGGATGACATGAGATGGGGAGGCGTGGATGACATGGAGATGGTTGGAGGCCGTGGGTGGCCATGAGGTGGATGGCATGAGATGGTGTAGACGTGAGTAGCCATGAGATTGGTGGAGGCGTGGGTGGCATGAGATGGTTGGAGCGTGCGGTTGGCATGAGATGGTGGCAAGTGTTCGTATATGACAATGAGCTCATGTTATAGCATTATATATGACAATGACGTCATGTTATGCATTATATAGGACACTGACGTCATGTTTATAGCATTCTATATGAGCAATGGACGGGTTCCATTGAGATCTGACGTGTATAGCATTATATATGACACTGACGTCCATGTGGTTGGCATAGTAAGCATATGTATAGGTAGTGGCACAGATTGACGTCATGTGGTGGCATGAGAGTGGAGGGTCATAGTGCCATTCTGGCTATAGTATGTGCGAGATGACGTCGATGTTATAGCAATTCTATATGACCAATGACGTCATGTTATACGCATTCTAGTGATGGCACGAAGAAGCAATGAGCTAGTCGATGCATGAGTAATAAGCGTTATACTATGATGGGACAATGACGTCATGTTATAGCATTTCTATATTGGACAATGACGTCATTGTGTATAGCATTCTATATGACAATGACTCATGTGCTATAGCATTATATATGACAATGACGTCATTATATAATGTTAGCCCTGTTCATTGTGTCACGTCGTTTTGTGTGTGTTTATGTTTCATGAAATGATAAAGATATTGTGATCTCAACATCACCAGATCTGTGTGTCGATGGCGCGTGCTCCTGCTGTGTTGGAGCTGTTGTTCAGGACGGCCCCGGTGCAACACGGTCCTACCAACCTGCTCATCTTCTCCCTGCTGGTTCCCTTCATCCACCGTGACGGAGCCATCGGACAGCAGGCCCGCGACGCCCTCCTCCTCGTCATGGCAACCTCCGCCAGCAACCAGGGAGTGGCACGCTACATTGCAGAGAACTCCTACTTCTGCCCGGTGAGGGATTTATTTAATGTATTTTATATTTAACTTTTGTTTAGGCAGTAGTCCCATTGAGACCAAGGTCTCTTTTTCAAGGGAGCCCTGCATTACAAGAGCTGAAAGCAATTACACGTGAAAAGTTAGACACAAACTGAACTAATGGGGGTAAGGGTGGTATGGGACATGGCTCTTTCTGTTCTTTCGCTGTTGGTGTGAAGAATACCTTAGAAWATTGTAAAGTTCTGGATTATCCTGATTTCATTGTGACAGGATTATCAGGAAAACCCAGAGCAAGAACAAATATGTTAACAGTGTTGCTACATTAAACTAGGGATGCACGATCTATCGGTGAACATATCGGATCGGCCGATATTAGCTAAAAATGCCAACGTCGGTATCGGCCGATGTCTAGTTTAACGGCGATGTGGAAAAACCGGTGTCAAAGTTGACGTGCAATACCTATTAACGTAGGTAACATGACGTAATGAAGCCACGTAAAAAATTTGCGCTACACCTGCAACACAGCATTCCTAACCTAGCCCACAATGTCTGCTGTGTGGATCGAGCAGTCAACAAGTCCAGCAGTCATTTGAAAGAGTAAGAACATTTCAGCGAGACAACTCAAAGGTGAAATCRGCTAAAGCCAAGATAATGGAATTCATTGCCCTTGACAATCAACCGTTCTCTGTCGTGGGTGATGTTGGCTTTCGCCGACTGYTTGATCACCGMTACACACTACCAAGTGCGCTATTTTTCAGATGTTGCCCTACRGGAGTTACACAGTAATAGCGTAACTGCTATTAGCTTCACGACATACATACTATGGAACGCCGTTTGGGTCTTTGCGTGTCAAAAAAGATACAGTAGCACTGTCAAAGATGTACAAAAAATAGTCTGCAATCACCGTCCACGACTACACTAACAAAGTGCTACATGTTTAAACCCATGATTCAGTATTMCCTCCACTAACTTTCTCTCTGTGGGTTTGTGGACTGCTTGTATCTCACTAAGGATCTGGAACGACTGTCTGTTTCCCCTCTGGCGGACACATGTTGATCCCCCGGTGATGATGACGATGGTCTATCTAGTGTATTTAGACTTTGAAACCAATACCAGGTTTCAGTATCACAATACTCGATACCGAAACGGTACCATGACAAAAAAAGAAAGCTTTTCAAGGATATATATATAAATATAATTCGGGAATTTATTATTTTTAAAGGACCACATAGAGCACAATGAAAGTTTGAGTTGTTTCAACGATGGTGATAGTAAAGGACCAAAAGACCATGAATAAATGCTTTTGGAGTGTTCCATGCTCAATCAAGCACAATGTACACTCAAATATTTGAGTCACGTAGGTGAGTCAAAAAAATTCAGCTGCCCCTTGAAAGGGCGGATGGGGGGGGGATTAAGAGATCTTGCAAGGACAAAGTCACACTTCAGTAGACTTCTGGGTTCATTTGACCAACTTCTGTGCCTGTGTGCTTCTGGAAATGAGCCTTTCAGCACTTCACTCACAGTGCACTACTCCCCCGGGCACTAATGTAGAGGAAAGAGATGAGTAGGGATGGTGCCAGGTTTCCTCCAGACGTGACGCTTGGCAATCAGGCCAAAGAGTTCAATCTTGGTTTCATCAGACCAGATAATCTTGTTTCTCATGGTCTGAGAGTCCTTTTAAGTGCCTTTTTTTTCAACTGCAAGTGGGCTGTCGTGCCTTTTAATGAGGAGTAGGTTCTGTCTGGCCACTCTACCATAAAGGCCTGATTGGTGCAATTCTGCAAGGCTCTCCTATCTCCACAGAGGAACTCTGGAACTCTGTCAGAGTGACCATCGGGTTCTTCATGACCAAGGCTCTCCTCCCCCAATTGTTGTGTTTGGACAGGCGGCCAGCTCTAGGAAGAGTCTTGGTGGTTCTAAACTTCTACCATTTTAAGAATGATGGAGGCCACTGTGTTCTTGGGGGGCCTTCAATGCTGCAGAATTGCTAAATGGCATAAMTATTATTATTTACATTTGACATTTTAGTAATTTACCTCTATGCTTATCCAGAGCGACTTACGTGAGTGGATACATTGTTTTGTACTGMTTCCCCGTGGGAATCGAACTGAGTCACACGGGACCGTTATTATATTGTCTATACTACAGTCAGAGTAGCCTAATTCATGTGAAAGCAACACAGACATGTTTGTTGACCTGCTCCCTGCTGTTTCATTACAATATGTTTAGTCTACAAATGTTTATTGAAATAACATTTGCACAATGAGCACTTGTCGGTCAAATACGTCCTMACAGTTGCTGGTTTGCTAGCTAGCGATTTTTTGTTGTTGTTGTTGCCATATTAGTATAGACAGGACATCGGTCAAAACAACAGGTATCAATAACGAGCTGAAAACGATTAACCTCCGACTAGGCAGCTTCTTTTCATTGCTGCTAGATATCTGACCGTTCAGAATCKTAACAACACACACTGTCCAGCCACATCGACGTGCACATCTTTTTCGTTACATTGACAGCCAACCCATCTATAATTAATATTTTGTTAGGTTTGATACATTTTTCGTTAGGACAAATCAAGTCCGACATTTTTTTAAAGTGGGAATGAACAACTTTTAGAAGCCCTTTTTAAACCTCGAATAAACTACAAGTTTGCATTTCCTGCTGTACAGGAAAATACTCATCAACAAAAGTGATGAAACYTAGATGTAGGATCTTCATTTCATCTCATTGTTTGGATTAGATTAAAGGGCAGGAAAGCATGAGTTTTTACTCACTAATGTAACAACAGTGTGGTCAAATACTTATTAGTTGTAGTCACGATCTGGTTGCCCACAAGTACATAGTTATGTTGTGTTATTACACATTTATTAAAGAATTTCTGGATATCTTCTAAACTACCCACAATGCACTATTTCTCTACTCTGTGCTACTGAGTTTGAGTGCTAGCTCAAGCTGGCTAACGTTAGCCACTAGCCATGCTAGCATGCAATTACATTCCAGACCAAGTGTTAGCGGTGATGAGCTACAATCCACCAATCTCAGGAAGTGTGATGTAAACAAGAAGCAGATGGGGCACATGCTGCATCATGTGTTCTAGCAGGTCTCCAGTATTTGGGCTCAAGCTTGCCGACCATAACCGTAGTGGTTGACTAGGCTGGCTGGCTAGCTAATGGTTAGTTGGCTTAATAGATAGTGTTAGCTGTCTGGCTAGCTTGCTGGGTAAGATAATTGCATATAGCAAAAGTTATGCATTTCCAAAACGTTGGAACGCTAGGTGTTGATAGCATTTGGCTGACGCTGGTAGGGCTAACGTCAGCAGGCTGGTATAGGGCTAACGTCAGCAGGCTGGTATAGGGCTAACGTCAGCAGGCTGGTATGGGGCTAACGTCAAGCAGGCCGGTAGGGGGCTGACGTCAAGCAGGCCGGTAGGGGGTTGACGTCAAGCAGGCCGGTAGGGCTGACGTCAAGCAGGCCGGTGGGGGCTGAACGTCAGCAGGCCGGTAGGGGCTGACGTCAACGCAGGCCGGTAGGGGCTGACGTCAAGCAGGCCGGTAGGGGGCTGACGCAAGCAGGCCGGTAGGGGGCTGACGTCAAGCGCAGGCCGGTAAGGGGGGCTGACGTCAAGCAGGCCGGTAGGGGCTGACGTCAAGCAGGCCGGTAGGGGGCTGTCGTCAAGCAGGCCGGTAGGGGCTGACGTCAAGCAGGCCGGTAGGGCTGGGCGTCAAGCAGCCGGTAGGGCGGCCTGACGTCAAGCAGGCCGGTAGGGGGCTGACGTCAAGCAGGCCGGTAGGGGGCTGACGTTCAAGCAGGCCGGTAGGGGGCTGACGTTAAGCAGAGGGAGCTGGTATGGGGCTGACGTCAGCAGGCTAGCTGGCTAGCAAACCTTGCAAATTGACTTGTAACAATTAATTCATAAAGTCTTGCTTTATGTTGGCTGAAAAAATTTATTGAAACCAGTATCACGATACCAGAATTTTGTCTTCGGTACCGATACCAGGTTTAGTCTCACGATACTCTAACCAAAACGAACTCTCGATACCATCACGATACATCGATACCATCACGATACTCGATACCACCAGATACCTCGATACCACCACGATTTACTCCGATACCACCTACGATCACATCGATACACCACGATACCGATACCACCCGATACTCGATACCTACACGATACTCGATACCACCACGATACATTCGATACCACCACGATACATCGATACCGAACCATACGATACGAGTCATGATACCACCACGATACCTCGATACCAAAACGATACTCGATACCAAAACCGATTACCGATACCAAACGATACTCGATCCAAAACGATACTCGATACCCAAAAACGATACTCGATACAAAAGAATACTCGTACAAAAACGTACTCGATACAACGATAACTCGATACCAAAACGATACTCGATCGCCGATATACGATACCTCGATACCGTGCACGATACTCCGATACGGTCACGATACATCGATACCGTCACGATACATCGATACCGTCACGATACATCGTACCGTCAAGATACATCGATACCGTCACGATACAATCGTACCGTCACGATACATCGATACGTCACGACTCACACTCGATACCGACAGTACTCGATACGCACGATACTCGATACCCACGATACTCGATACCTAACTCGATACATCACGGTAAACTCGATACCACCACGATAACTCCGATACGTCAACCACGATACTCGATACCGAAAACGGATACTCGATACCATCACGATACTCGATACCACCCACGAACATCGATACCATCACGATACTCCGATACCATCCAGATCGATACTCCGATACCGATACCACGATACATCGATACATACGATACTCATACACCACGATACTGCGAATACCCGATACCTCGATACCCACGATACATCGATACACCACACGATACATCGATACCATCACGATACATCGATACCAATCACGATACTCGGATACCAAAACGATAACATCCGATACCACCACGATACATGATACCGCGGCCACAACGATACTCGATACCTACCCTACGATAGCTCGATACGCACCACGATACAATCGATACCCATCACGATACTACTGATAACCATCCACGATACTCGGATACATCACGATACTAGATACCATCACGATACTCGATACCATCACGATACATCGGCAAGAAAATAAGGCGTAATTGCCAGTCACAGAATGGCACTTGGTCTTTCGAGTTCAATATCATTTCACTTTAAATGTTAGATTTTTGAACGGATTAATTTAATGAATCAATTATAACGTCATACAATCAATTTGACTTAGTTTTTTACCAGTCTAACTACATAACATAATCGAAATCATGTATTTAAATGGTACATCTCTGTTGATAAACTGGGTAAATTCAAGATGTAGCCTAGGCCTATTCACAATACAGGTGAGTGAATATTCCATTGGAGTGTGTACATGCATTGATTTATTGAACTTGTTTTGGCAAATGTTTTTCATCGGAGGCTACAGATGGAAAAACAATTAGTTTAACTTCCATTTGGGACATATTTTATTGTACTGATCAAAATTTAAGACCCATGATGTCATTCACACACAGTCAGTGAGGCTAGAGCAAAGATGATTTTTTATTTTTTTATTTCACCTTTATTTAACCAGGTAAGCTAGTTGAGAACAAGTTCTCATTTGCAACTGCGACCTGGCCAAGATAAAGCATAGCAGTGTGAACAGACAACAACACAGAGTTACACATGGAGTAAACAATAAACAAGTCAATAACATGGTAGAAAAAAAGAGAATCTATATACAATGTGTGCAAAAGGCATGAGGAGGTAGGCAATAAATAGGCCATAGGAGCGAATAATTACAAGATTACAAGATGATCTTGACTGGGAGAGACGTGAGGCGGGGGAGACGAAGTCCCCAACATTTTTTGGGTGACAATCTGCTTTAATCAGCAATATTTTGTTACTGTATCTTGATGTTGGTTTCAGCTGTAAGCTAGTAAGGAAAGTTGGCCTACAAACCTTGAAGGTCATGTTTTTTTCCTTCTTGATTTGTAGTGTTCTAGCCTGTACTGGACATTGTTTTGGAAACAGTAAATAACCGTTTCAACATCTCTACATGCCGTGGTGCATTATTCAGTGGTTCCTCGTGGCAGGCTAGAGATGAGTGAGTGGAGCAGGCACGGTGTCAGATTTGCTCCTCTCTCCATCAGTAGACAACGTAAAAACAGAAGTACTTTTTAAAGTAACTCAAATTCTAGTACCGAAACGTTTTCCCACGTTCTAGTATCGAAAAAAGTACCGAAGTTTGGGTTTACTGCGCAACGTTACTCATGAGTGCAAGCGATTTTGGTTTAAATTTGAAGTTTTGTTGGAGTTTACGTTATAGGTACACTTCACTTCCACTTCCTGTAAAAATATTTTAGGCCATGACTTTGGAATTCTGATTAGTTTTATGTCGTGACTCCAATTAATAGAGAATGAAGGGAGGTCCCTTTTGCATTGGGAGTTTGATGCCTATCACTTGTCCTGGCCTTACTGGTGATTACATCTGTTCAGCTTCTAGTGTAATTGACGCGGTTAGGGTTGGGCTCTAATGGACTGGTTTAGGGTTGGGCTCTAATGACTGGTTTAGGGTTGGTCTAATGACTGGGTTTAGGGTTGGCTCTGTAATGACTGGTTATGGGTTGGCTCTGTTATTGGACGGTTTAGGGTTGGCTCTGTTATGATGGTTAGGGTTGGCTCTGTAATGACTGGTTTAGGGTTGGGCTCTGTAATGACTGGTTTAGGGTTGGTCTTGTAAATGACTGTTAGGGTTGGTGCTCTGTAATGACTGGTTAGGCTTGGCTTCTGTTAATGACTGGTTAGGGGGCGATCTGTAATGATGGTTAGGGTTGCTCTGTAATGACTTGTATAGGGTTTGGTCTCTCTGTAATGACTGGTTAGGTTGGCTTCTGTTAATGACTGGTTAGGGTTGGCTCCTGTAATGACTGGTTAGGGTCTGTAATGGACTGGTTAGGGTCTGTAATTGATGGTTTTAGGGTTTGGCTCTGTAATGACTGGCTTAGGGTTTGGCTCTTGTAATGACTGGTTTAGGGTTGGCTCTGTAATGACTGGTTGGGTTGGCCTACTGGTAAGTGACTGGTTTGGGGTTGGCTCCTGTTAATGACTGGTTTGGGGTTGGCTCATCTTGCTTAGGTTGCTGTAGATGGTAGGGTTGGCTCTGTATGGAACTGGTTAGGGTTGGCCTCTGTAATGACTGGTTTAGGGTTGCTCTGGTAATGACTGGCTTTGAGGGTTGGCTCTGTAATGGACTGGTTTAGGGTTGGCTCTGTAATGATGGTTAGGGTGTGGCTCTGGTACATGACGTTAGGTTTCTAATGCGGGTTGGGTCTGGCTTGTAATGACGGTTGGGTTGGCTCTGTAATGCTGGTTTTAGGGTTGGGGGAGCTCTGTATGACTGGTTTAGAGGTTCGGCTCTGTAATGACTGTTTAGGGGTTTGGCTCGTTACGAGGTGGCGTTGGCTTGTATGACGGTTTGGTGCTCTGTAAATGACGCTCCCGATTAGGGGGTGGCTCTGTACATGACGGGTTTAGTCGGTTGGCTCTGTAAATGACGGGTTTATCAGGGTTGGCTCTTGTAATGACTGGTTTAGGGTGGCTCTGTATGACGTGGTTACGGGTTGGCATCTGTATGACGTGGTTTATGGGTGGCGTCTGTGAATGATCTCGGTTTATATGGGTTTGGCTTTCTGTAATGACTGGTTTTTAAAGGGTTTGGCCTCTTGGTAATGGACTTGGTTTTAAGTTGGTGGCTTTCTTTTCTCGAATGACTTGGTTATGGGGTAGGCTCTGTAGATGATTCTTGGTTTAGGTTGGTTGGCTCTGTAATCGACGTTGAGTGGTTAGGTTGTTGTGCTTCTGTAATATGGGACTGTTTGGTTTAGAGTGTTGGCTCTGTTAAAATGACTGTGACTGGTTAGCTGTGCGCTCCCGGCTTGGCTCTAATGGT
>NW_019942892.1:264634-269165 GCF_002910315.2 Salvelinus sp. IW2-2015 | reverse complement strand
AACAAGAGGAGAGTATCCATCCCTCAGGAAAGACTTATCAGGCCGTCAAGCTCATTGATGAACTCTCCAAGGGGAACCTGGAGGGCGACTAAATGCATGAAGGATGCTTAAGCTTGGAAGAGGGCTGTGTAGACTGTGAGCGAGGCGATGGAGAGTGCAAGAGGAAGGCGCGCATAGTTTAGCAGATGGGTCAGGCGGATGTAAATAGCAAAAGAAAAGAAGAGGGAAATGGTCCGACGTTGGGAGAGATGAGGAATCCACCAGTTGCCACCACCCCGTGCTGACGCAGAAAGGCTTTCGGGGTGTGCGAGAACACGTGGGCAGGACGAGGAGAGAGGCGAGTAGGAGTAGCAGGTGTTTATGCTGTGGTGAAGTCGGCAGTTTCCAGTCAGGTGCGCTCAGAGGAAGTCGAGGACTGGAGGAGAGGCAGTGAGGCTTGAGATGAACTCTGCTTGTTTGGCGCAATCGGCAAGTTTCGCAGCAGGCTGGCCGGGAGCCTGGAAATGCCACGTGGGTCCGTTGAGCGCGGCTGGGACCACCAGGGTTAGAGGGCAGCGGCCACGCGGTGGGTGAAGCGTCTGTGGTATGGGTCCCTGTGAAGAGAGGAGAAGAACAGGGAGTAGTACAGACACAATATGTTGACAGGCTATGCAGAGGAGGTAACGGCTAATGCAGAAGGAGAGTGTGGAATGGACAGTGGACTACACGTCTCGAATGTTGCATAAAGGGTTAGCTTAGCGGTTGCAAGAAACTCTTAAGATTGCGATAAAAATGTACAAGGTGACTGGCTGGGCTGGTGAAGTAGGTCTTAGCTAGCAGTGGCTGCGTTTTGTGTGACTCTTGTTTGGAAGTTGGTACGCTGGCTGAGGTAACCTCGACTAACTGGCTAGCGTACGCTCAGAGTAGACACTCCGATAATTACTGACCTAAACTACACAATTATGCACGTTGGAATACAAAGACGCGAAAGCAAACTAGTAGCTGAGCTAACACTACATCTAAATCACAGTCGTTCCGTTTGTAAATGTAATAGTTTTTCTGACAGTGCTGTACTGGATTTATGCCGGTAGAGGGTTGGCTTAGCTGGCCTAGGCGTAGGCGAGTGTTGACTGTCTGTTAGAAGAGCGAAAACCTGGACCTCGATAGAGTTACCTGGACTCTAAACTCACCCCCTAATTATCTTCGATACAAAGGAGCGGCTGATGTTAAAGCTAGCTAAGAAAAGGAAGTGTCTAAGATCAACAAAATCAAAACCGTTGTAAGCTGTAATGAAAGTGAAATGTAATAACTGACCTGTGGAGCGAAGCGGAAATGCGGACTACGTCGCTCCCAACCCGGAATGTAGTGGTGCAATTGGTGGAGGTGAGGGTCAACTACCCAGACTGATTCCACCGGAAGGCAGCCTGCAAGTGGTCCTGGCGCATGTTCTGGGAGCGATGGCCCTGAGCTCATGCACCGCTTCGCCGATTCCTAAGCAGGTTCCGCAGGACGTGCTCGGAATGGGAGTTGAAATCGCCGGGCTCGTGTGTGCGCTGGGCCATGGCGAGAACAAGCTGACATTCCTGGTTCTGTGCGGGAAGAATCAGTGGCACAGGGAACGAGCAGTTTGGCTGGTGCCTTGTGCATGCTGGAGGTGCATGGTTCAGGATGGAGGACGCGGTGCAGAAGGGTGACCCAGATGAGGCAGACGGATGTCTTCGCCTGTGAACGCACGAGCGGTTGAGACTTGCCTGGCAATGAGCAGCAAGGCTGCAGTCTGATGAGTGCTGGTACACAGCGCGCCGCCTGCGCCAGGTGGAACGGGACCGCGTCGACCTGCGCAGAATTGATGCGTCCGCGGTCCATTCGAATACAGGCCTCGGTGTAGGACGCTCAATTCCGTGTGCCGATGATTAAGCGGTGATATCTGACTGCATGTCACCCCGTGGTGAGACACAACCGTCGGCGACTCGTTCATTGGAAGGAGGCAATTTTTTTGCTCAGTGCCTTGTCGTGGTTCCAGTGACGGTGGGGTTTTGTGCGCCATAGGGGTGAGATTTAGTTGGCCGGTGATGTCCTGGTGAGGATGCGGCTGTCCTTACAACAGGTTCTACAAGCCCAGCAGTCCAGGCCTCTGCTAAGCCTATTGCGGACAGTCTGGACACTTGATGGAGGGATTGTGCGTCTGGTGTAACTGGTCGGGCAGTTGTTGTTTCATCCTGTACTGTCCTACAGGTGTGATGTTCGGATGTAAATCGATCCTGTGCAGGTGTTATATGTGGTATGCCACTGCGAGGTACGATCAGGTTCTGGTCCGTCAGCTGTCGCCGTCCGTGTCTCCCGTAGCGCGTTGTCTTTAGGCGTCTCACAGGTGACCGACGATTGTCACAGTATCATCTGTGAGTCATCATGCTCTCCGTGCAGTCATGCCTTTAAGCAGCGTTCACAGGGCGGATGAGCAGGGACCCTGCTGGGCACTTTCTGTTTGTGTTTGTTTGTCAGAGTCAGTAAGAAAGAAGCCTCTGTTGGAAGTGGTCCTAGAGTGGTTCTTCATGGTCGTGTACCTGAATTGGCGCTACCGGTTGCTATAAGCTGTTGTGGTGTTTTAACGTACCGTTCATCAGGTGCATGTTCGTTAGTTGTTTTAATGGTTCAGTGTGAAGCAAGTCATGGAAACGAGATGTTGTAAACGCCTTTTACAATCGTGAAGATTCTGTGAGTTATTTTTTTTTTTGGTGGGATTTTTGAAAGAATTAATCTGTAATGGAGGACAGGTGTCCTGAAGAAAATGTTTTTTTTTTTGCTGGAGTTTACGATTATAACCATTAGCTGTTTTTTGTATTTTATTAGGATCCCCATTAGCTGTTTTTTGTATTTTATTAGGATCCCCATTAGCTGTTGCGAAAGCAGCAACTACTCTTCCCGGGGTCCACACAACTTGAAGCATGACATAATACAGAACATTAATAGACAGGAACAGCTCAAGGACAGAACTACACACAGTGTACATATCAATACATACACACAAAGTAGAGGGCCTAGAGAGCTGCCCTGCGGTACACCACACTTTACATGTTTGACATTCGAGAATTTWATTTWTTRTMTATWATTTTWRATTTTTTGCTTGATAAACTTGGAGGGGCAAATGTAATATTTTGTAAATATTTTTGCTAAAAAAACTGACTAAAGAAATGCTGTCCACCGGACTGTCTGTGTTGGCTAGCTGCTCTCTAAGGGGCTGTGGRGTTATTAAACCAGTCAGGCATGACCAGATTAAACGGGGAACACATTTGCCTGTAGACACTGTCCTGAGACCTGTTTTCCAATGCATGTGTATATCTTCCAGAAAGGTAATCTTTCTACCTCCCTTTATTTGATCAGAAAATAGATAATTAATTCATGGACTGTTAATATTTCACGCTGAATGTTTGTGATGTGCTGCTGACATGCTTGCTTTCCCTTATATTTGACACAGCCTTGTCAAAAATGAATCTTTCGTCTCTTAATTCAGTCCTAAACATCCACGTACCTCTTCCCCCGTCCAGGTGCTGGCCACGGGCCTGAGTGCTCTCTACTCCTCCCTGCCGAGGAAGATAGAGGTACGGGGGGATGACTGGCACGCTCTGCGCAGGGAGGACTGGATGGGCGTGTCCTCTCTGGTGCTCTTCATGAACTCTCTGGAGTTCTGTAACGCTGTCATCCAGGTGGCTCACCCCCTGGTCCGCAGACAGCTGGTCGACTACGTTCACAACGGCTTCCTGGTCCCTGTCATGGGACCCGCCCTACACAAGGTAGGGGAAGGACTCTCTGATTGGCTAGCCTGAGCTGATTGATTGAGTTTATTAGATAGTTAAAAGTAGTAGCTACTAGGCTGCTCCAGCCGGAGACAACGCACAAAAACGTGATTTTATTACTCTTCTCGTTAAAACATGTCATTTTGGCTGCCAGCATCAGAATTGTTTATTTTAAAATTTAACATCTCCCCCCCCCCAGTCATCTGTAGATGAGATGATAGCCAGTACAGCCTACCTGGACCTGTTCCTGCGCAGCGTCACGGAAACGTCTCTCCTTAAAACCTTCCTGCGTTTTATCCTCGTGCATCGCCACGACAACGACACCATCCTGGACACATTGCTAACTCGCATCAGCAGCAACTCAAGGGTCAGTACTATAGTATTGTGAGTGTACAGTACTGAGGGTTCTCTGGGAGGGAGAAGTTGACATTTTRCAGTCATTTAGCAGACCATCTTATCTAAAGCCACTTATAGTTATAGTGTCATCAAAAGGTAGCTAGGTGAGACAACCACATCCATATCAGTTGTCGTAAGTAAAATTAGTTTTAAAAATGATGTAGGAAATGGGGCCTGAAATGGGAGGGGCTTCTACACCTGCATTGCTTGCTGTTTGGGGTTTTAGGCTGGGTTTCTGTACAGCACTTTGTGACATCGGCTGATGTAAGAAGGGCTTTTATAAAATACATTTGATTTGATTGAACGCAGATATATATTGCAAGCACGTATTTGGCGTCCATCCTGTGACTCGTTCGCTCTCC
>NW_019942892.1:263643-263970 GCF_002910315.2 Salvelinus sp. IW2-2015 | reverse complement strand
TTGTAATGAAAAAACACCTGTATAAATGAAATCTATTATTATTTTCATGACAGGTATCTGCTGCCCTGTACCCATGTGATGTTGAGTCAGAGGCGTGCTGTCAGGGACACTGATCTCTATGGTAAATCAGCCGACAAGTTCCTGTCCCTCATCCCAGACTGCTGCCGTCTGAGCACAGTGCCCTCTGCTGAGCAGGAGGAAGAACCTGCCCTTTGGGGGAAAGGTACCTGACTGACGGGCCACTAACCATGGTTTCTACTGAACTAACCATGGTTTCTACTGAACTAACCATGGTTTCTACTGAACTAACCATGGTTTCTACTGAAC
>NW_019942892.1:243521-263618 GCF_002910315.2 Salvelinus sp. IW2-2015 | reverse complement strand
AGACAGCAGACAGAGGGTGACAGACAGAGGGCAACAGACAGGGAGGGAGAAACAGACAGATAGACAGACAGACAGGCAGGCAGAGAGGGCAGACAGAGAGGGAGACAAAGGCCAGACAGAAGGCAGACAGACAGACAGACAGACGGGAGGGAGAAAAACAGAGAGGCGCGACAGACGACAGACGAGACAGGGAGAACAGAGAGGGCGACAGACCCAGACAGACAGGGAGAAACAGACAGACAGCAGAGAGGAACAAGACAGACAGGGGAGAACAGACACACAGAGAGACAGACAGACAGACAGAAAACAGACAGACAGACAGGGAGAAACAGACAGACAGACAGGGAGAGACAGACAGACAGACAGGGAGAAACAGACGAGCACGAGAGACAGAACAGACAGGGAGAAACAGACAGACAGAGAGCAGACAGACAGAACAGAAGACAGACAGACAGACCAGAGGAGAACAACAGACAGACAGACAGGGACGACAGCCAGCAGCGGAGACAGACAGAACAGGAGGAACATTAGTCATGGTTCTCACTTTATGTAGATAACATTTACAACATTGAGATATAAATCATATAAATCTAAGTGAGGAGTCAAACATGAGGCGTTTGTGTAACATAATGCAACTTACAAATAAAAATCATTTTTTAAATATGCCATATAGATATTCCTTTATTTTTGTATTATTTCATATATATTGAATTAGGCGTTTCCTACTATAGCCCATAGAAACACATTGAATAACACATTCTTAAATGTGCTGGGCGTGGTATCACGTGTTCTGCTGTTGTGACGCCGGTTGGACTGCTGACGTACGACTTTACATGTTGCGTGAATTTTTTTGTTCACGTATATATTTTAAACATTGATAAAAAATAAAAAAACTCCATAAAACTTGATAATGTATAACTATGTTAAAACTGAAGTTCAACTTGTCCAAATCTTTAACACAGCATCATGGTTTAACTTCTCTTAGGTAGGGGGCAGCATTCAGAATTTTGGATATGCTTGCCCAAATTAAACTGCCTGCTTCTCGGCAGAATATATGATTATGCATAATACTGGTAGATTTGGAAGAAAACACTTAAGAGTTTCTCAAACTGTTAAATAGTGTCTGAGTTAACAGAACTGATTTGGCAGGCGAAACTGAGAAAAATCCATTCAGGAAGTAGTTTTTTTATTTTCTATTCAATGCCATTAAGTATCCATTGACTTAGGACTCAAATTGCAGTTTTCTATGCCTTCCACTAGATGTCAAAAGTCTTCAGAAATTGTTTCAGGCTTGTATTCTGAAAAATGAGGAAGAGCAGTCTGAATGAGTGGACCCTGCCGTGTACACAGAGCTTTTTCCTGCGCACGACCGAGAGAGTGCGTTTCTTGTTTACCTTTTAAATTGACGACGTTTATTGGCTAAAAAAACCTGCGGTTTGAAAAACATCGTTTGACATGTTTCTATGAACTTTACGGATACAATTTGGATTTTTTTGTCTCCGTTTTTGACTGCGTTTGAGCCTGTGGATTACTGAAGAAAACGCGCGAACAAAACGAGGTTTATTGATATAAAGAGACTTTATCGAACAAAAATAACATTTATTGAATAATTAAATGTCAGATGGATTGCAACCATAGTGAAGATCATCAAAGGTAAGGGATTATTGTTATCTCATTCTAAATTGTTTAACTGTTTACCTGGCTGGCTACTGTTTGTAATGATTTGTCTAGTGGGCTATGTTCTCAAAATATCGTAAGGTAATGCTTTACTCTAAAGCATTTTTTAAATCTGACACCGTGGTTGGATTCACAAGAGTTAATCTTTAAACCTATGTAATATGTTTTGTTTTCTGAATTTTTAATTGCTCGCTTGGATGTTGGTTCGTGATGTGTTTTTTTTTCGTGCGAGTTTGTTCTTTTGGATGTTATCTTCTTGTTATTTTTTTATTGTGTAGAGGCGAGTAAGGACGAGGGACACCCCTATTGTTGTACTGGCCGTTCGGGGGATGGGGTGGGAGGGTAATGAGTAATGTTCTGGTATTTTGAATTTGGGGCGCCGTCGAAAGTCTTCACTGGGGCTGCTGGAGAGGTGGACGGCTAAACGTTTGCACGTACCCAAGAGAGGTTAAATCACACACCGTTTCTTTACTGCTTGTATTGTGTAATTGAAAACAAGGTACATTTCGTAAATTAACTGGAATAATCTGTTGAATGAGTGGAAATGTGTCAGTAGAAATCATGGTTAGTTCAGTGTAAGAACCCATTGGTAGTTCAGTAGACCAGCATTCATGGTTAGAAAACATTGGTTAGTTCAGTAAGAAACCATCGGGTTAGTTCAGGAAACGACCATGGTTAGTTGAAACTGGTCAGGAGAAACCATGGTTCAGTCAGTCAGAATGAAGTTAAAACCATGGGTTAGTTCAGTAGAAACCATGGTTGTAGTTCAGTAGAAACCAGTTAGTGTGAATGTTGAGTTTCAGTAGATAACACTGGTTACTCGTAGATGTTAGTCAGTGAGAACCATGGTTTAGTTCGGAGAAACCATGGTTAGTTCAGGAGAAACCATGGTTATGTTCAGGAGAAACCATGTATAAGTCAGGAGAACCACCTAGGTTAGTTAAGGGAGAACCAGGTTGTTGCAGACCATGTTGTTAGTAACATGTTCGAGCCTGTCCATGTTTAGTGATCAAGCAGAACCTGCTTATGTCATCAAACGTTAGTAAACCATGTTAGTTCAGTAGAAACCATGGTTAGTTCAGAAATTAGTTAAGAAACCATGGGTTAGTTCACGTCAGAGCATGAGAGGAGAACGCATGGTTAAGTTCAGTAGAAACCATGTAGATTCAGTAGAATACATGGTTGGTTCAGTAGAAAACCAGTGTTATTCAGGGAGAAACCATTGGTTCAGTTCAGTAGAAAACATGGTTAGGAGTTCAGTAGACAACCCATGCGGTTTATTCAGTGTAGAAACATGTTAGTTCACGTCAAAAACCATCGTTAGTCAGTAAGAAACCATGATCAGATAAAACATGGTAGTTCAGTAGAAAAACCATGGTTAGTGGCCCGTAGTCAGTACCTTTCCCCAGGCAGGATTTCTTCAATCACTGCTAGCAGAGGGGCATGTGCCAGTCCGCGAGCAGTGGGGATGAGGAGACAGGAACCTTGTCGGCTGATTTACCATAAAATTCATTGTCCCTGACACGACACGCCTACTGACTCAACATTCACATGGGTACAGGGCAAGTAGCCCCCCAGCCCACCCGGGCTCCCTGATACTGTATGTAACATAATATAATAGGATTTCACTTGTATGTACAGGTGTTTTCATACAAGGTAGAATCTTTAAAAAGATGCTGTAAGGACAACAATACACCTGTTACATCTCTCCATAGTAGCAGGCAGTAGAGTATAGTAACAACACGACGACACACACACAGTTGTCTACCTGAGAAGAGCTGCAGCTCTGTCGCCCTCTGTCTGTCTGCCTGTTTCTCCCTCTCTGTCTGCACCTCTGCCTGTCTGTCTGTCTGTCTATCTGTCTGTTTCTCCCCCCCTGTCTGTCTGTAGTCCTGAACAGTCCCAGCTCAGAGTCTCCAGTACACCACAAACCCAGCACTCCGTCCCGCTTGGCCCTCTTCATGCGCCAGCAGAGCACTGGAGGAGGGCCCTCCACCCCCTCCCCCACCGAGACGGTCCCCTCGTCGCCTGGTGCCGGCCCCAACACCCCCCTGTCCCCAGATAGCCCCATGCACCCCGTCCCAGAGGGGCTGGACTGGGAGTCGGGGTACCTGGAGTACCTCAGGGACGCACGTAGGGGGGTAGAGCTGTGCTCCTGGGCCTGCCGGAACTGGTCAGCCCCCTACGACGGAGAGGACCCCTCACCCAACATGGCCCCTCTACCGCCCCCGCCCCCCACCTCCAACCCCTCCCTGGCCATGTTCCCAGAGCACTTCTCCTTCCAGCAGGGTGGAGGAGGAAATGGAGGTAGTACCTCCCCCGGCCAGCAGAGGGCAGCGGTGGTGGCAGCAGCGCGGTCAGAGTGGACCAGTACAGAGAGGGACAGTGGAGAYTGGGACGTCACCATCGGTAAGAACAGCTGTATCAGCCTCACACCACGCACCAAGAAACGCAGCCTGCAGAGAGAGGATGTCCCCCTCCCCAAACCTCTCCATCTCCCTCCTGATTCTGCCTCCCTCCCTGACCCCTCCGCTCCTCCCCACCTCCACTCCGCCCCCACCAAGGGTCCTCAGCAGGCCATCATCAATGGGACGTTGTTGGGGGGGCAGGGGGACGGGTGTAGGGACAGCCAGGATGGAGGGATGGAGGTTAAGAAGGTGAAGAGAGAGTTGGGRGAGCAGCGGCACCCTGCTGGGGGGGACTCTAGTCAGAACGGGGGGGTGGGTGCCTGCCCTGCCCAGTCCTGCGGGTCCCTACAYGGCTTCTACAGTGAAGGGAATGGGAGTGGGCCTGCGGAAAGCTCCGGAGGTCTTCCACCACACAAACCGAGTCACGCCCAGACTCAGTCTGCTCCACTGCTCTCAGAACCCCGTACCAACTCCTCCAACGACAGGCTGACCCTCCATGCTGCAGCACCCGGCCCTGGATCGAGACCTCCAGAGGCAATGCTCTTTAACCAGTCAGAAGCAGTGGAGCGACTGATCTCTGAGCTCCTGGARGGGCCTGGGGAGGGMGGCCAGCAGGGGCCTGGAGACTCCAACGGCCAGGGCATCAGCATCGAGGCCTTCACCCAGGAACTCCGGGAGCTGGAGGAGAGAGTGAGGGAGAGGAYCAGGGGGGTGGGGCTGCTCAGACAGCTGGAGGAGACCACCAGAGACCCCCACTCAGAGGAACCACCGCCCCCCTCTCCCCTGGACGCTGACCTGATGGGGAGCGGGGTAGGGGCTGGCGTTGTGGGGGTCTTCAGCCCTGCCAGGCCTCTAGGACAACCATCCACTCAGCCCTACACAGGTGAGAAAGACCACCAGAGAGCAGAAGGGTTTGTGTCCATTGTCTGCTGTTTATCTGCTGTTTACTTGCTTATGTGTGTTAAGATGTTAGTTGTTATATTTTGAATTGGTGCTCGAGGTTGGATGCTGCTCCATTATTTAATTATTTTGATGTTGGTTTAATGTTTTCTTTTGGTTGACTTGCTCTGTTGATGTTTGACGTTGCACAGGAAGTTAATATAGACTGTTGCTTCCTTTTGATATTTAGTCTTGCCTGTTTTTTTTTTTTCTTTGTTGGATCTTAACTTCCGGCGCCGAAAAGAGATGGCCGCCTCGCTTCGTGTTCCTTGGAAAATATGCAGTATTTTGTTTTTTTACGTGTTATTTCTTACATCGGTACCCCGGTAATCTTAGGTTTCATTACATACAGTCGGGAGGAACTACTGAATATACGATTAACGTCAACTCATCATCGTTCCTACCAGGAATATGACTTTCCGAAACGGATCCAGTGTTTTGCCTTCCACCCAATACAATGGATCTGATCCAGCCGGCGACCCTGTGCGACGCCGAAAAAGGGGAAAACGAGGCGGTCTCGTGGTCAGGCTTCGGAGACGGGCACATCGCGCTCCACTCCCTAGCATACTACTCGCCAATGTCCAGTCTCTTGACAATAAGGTTGATGAATCCGAGCACGGGTAGCATTCCAGAGAGACATCAGGGATTGCAACGTGCTCTGCTTCACGGAAACATGGCTAACTCAAGGGACGCTAACGGAGTCGGTGCAGCCAGCTGGTTTCTTCATGCATCGCGCCGACAGAAACAAACATCTTTCCGGTAAGAAGAGGGGCGGGGGGGTATGCCTTATGATTAACGAGAAGTGGTGTGATCATCATAACAACACACAAGAACTCAAGTCGTTCTGTTCACCTGATCTAGAACTCCTCAAAATCAAATGTCGACCGCATTATCTACCAAGGGAATTCTCGTCAATCATAATCACAGCCGTATACATTCCCCCCCAAGCAGACACATCGATGGCCCTGAACGAACTTTATCTGACTCTTTGTAAACTGGAAACCACACACCCTGAGGCTGCATTCATCGTAGCTGGGGATTTTAACAAGGCTAATCTAAAACAAAACTCCCTAAATTCTATCAGCATATCGATTGTGCTACCAGGGCTGAAAAACACTAGACCATTGTTATACTAATTTCCGCGACGCTTATAAGGCCCTCCCCCGCCCCCCTTTCGGAAAAGCTGACCACGACTCCATTTTGTTGATTCCAGCCTACAAACAGAAACTCAAACAACAAGCTCCCGCGCTCAGGTCTGTTCAAGCTGGTCCGACCAATCTTCAAGACTGTTCGATCACGCGGATTGGAATATGTTCCGCATCGCGTCCAACAACAATATTGACGAATATGCTGATTCGGTGAGCGAGTTCATTAGGAAGTGCATTGACGATGTCGTACCCACGCAACGATAAAACATTCCCAAACCAGAAACCGTGGATTGACGGCAGCATTCGCGTGAAACTGAAAGCGCGAACCACTGCTTTTAACCAGGGCAAGGTGACCGGAAGCATGACCGAATACAAACAGTGTAGCTATTCTCTCCGCAAGGCAATCAAACAGGCTAAGTCTCAGTACAGAGACAAAATCGAGTCGCAATTCAACAGCTCAGACACAAGAGGTATGTGGCAGGGTCTACAGTCAATCACGGATTACAAAAAGAAAACCAGCCCCGTCGAGGACCAGGATGTCTTGCTCCCAGACAGGCTAAACAACTTTTTTGCCCGCTTTGAGGACAATACAGTGCCACTGACACGGCCCCCTACCAAAACCTGCGGGCTCTCCTTCACTGCAGCCGAGGTGAGTAAAACATTTAAACGTGTTAACCCTCGCAAGGCTGCAGGCCCAGACGGCATTCCCAGCCGCGTCCTCAGAGCATGCGCAGACCAGCTGGCTGGTGTGTTTACGGACATATTCAATCAATCCTTATCCCAGTCTGCTGTTCCACATGCTTCAAGAGGGCCACCATTGTTCCTGTTCCCAAGAAAGCTAAGGTAACTGAGCTAAACGACTACCGCCCCGTAGCACTCACTTCCGTCATCATGAAGTGCTTTGAGAGACTAGTCAAGGACCATATCACCTCCACCCTACCGGACACCCTAGACCCACTCCAATTTGCTTACCGACCCAATAGGTCCACAGACGACGCAATCGCAACCACACTGCACACTGCCCTAACCCATCTGGACAAGAGGAATACCCATGTGGAATGTGTTCATCGATTACAGCTCAGCATTTAACACCATAGTACCCTCCAAACTCGTCATCAAGCTCGAGACCCTGGGTCTCGACCCGCCCTGTGCAACTGGGTCCTGGACTTCCTGACGGGCCGCCCCCAGGTGGTGAGGGTAGGTAACAACATCTCCACCCCGCTGATCCTCAACACTGGGCCCCACAAGGGTGCGTTCTGAGCCCTCTCCTGTACTCCCTGTTCACCCACGACTGCGTGGCCATGCACGCTCCAACTCAATCATCAAGTTTGCGGATGACACTACAGTGGTAGGCTTGATTACCAACAACGACGAGACGGCCTACAGGGAGGAGGTGAGGGCCCTCGGAGTGTGGTGTCAGGAAAATAACCTCACACTCAACGTCAACAAAACAGGAGATGATTGTGGACTTCAGGAAAACAGCAGAGGGAGCACCCCCCTATCCACATCGACGGGTCAGTAGTGGAGAAGGTGGAAAGTTTTAAGTTCCTCGGTGTACACATCACGGACAAACTGAATTGGTCCACCCACACAGACAGCGTTGTGAAGAAGGCGCAGCAAGCGCCTCTTCAACCTCAGGAGGCTGAAGAAATTCGGCTTATCACCAAAAGCACTCACAAACTTCTACAGATGCACAATCGAGAGCATCCTGTCGGGCTGTATCACCGCCTGGTACGGCAACTGCTCCGCCCACAACCGTAAGGCTCTCCAGAGGGTAGTGAGGTCTGCAGAACGCATCACCAGGGGCAAACTACCTGCCCCTCAGGACACCTACACCACCCGATGTCACAGGAAGGCCATAAAGATCATCAAGGACAACAACCACCCGAGCCACTGCCTGTTCACACCGCTATCATCCAGTAGGCGAGGTCAGTACAGGTGCATCAAAGCAGGACCGAGAGACTGAAAAACAGCTTCTATCTCAAGGCCATCAGACTGTTAAACAGCCACCACTAACATTTAGGCGGCCGCTGCCAACATACTGACTCAACTCCAGCCACTTTAAAAATGGGAATTGATGGAAATTATGTAAAAATGTACCACTAGCCACTTTAAGCAATGCCACTTAATACAATGTTTACATACCCTACATTACCCATCTCATATGTATATACTGTACTCTATATCATCTACTGCATCTTGCCATCTTTATGCAATACATGTACCACTAGCCACTTTAAACTATGCACTTTATGTTTACATACCCTACAGTACTCATCTCATACGTATATACCGTACTCTATACATCTACTGCATCTGCCATGCCGTTCTGTACCACCACTCATTCATATATCTTTATGTACATATTCTTTATCCTTTACACTTGTGTGTGTGTGTAAGGTAGTAGTGTGGAATTGTTAGGTTAGATTACTGTTGGTTATTACTGCATTGTCGGAACTAGAAGCACAAGCATTTCGCTACACTCGCATTAACATCTGCTAACCATGTGTATGTGACTAATAAAATTTGATTTGATTTGATCTTGACTTCCATTAGTGTGCATGTACACCTTCCCTCCCTCCATTCTCTCTTCCTTGCTCTCCTCTGTCTCCTTCCCCTCTTCCTTGCTCTCTGTTCCTCTCCCCTCTTCTTCGCTCTCTGTTCCCTCTCCCTCTTCCTCGCTCTCCTCTGTCTCCTTCCCCCTCTCCCTCGCTCTCCTCTGTCTCCTTCCTCTCTCCCTGGCTCTCCTCTGTCTCCTTCCCTCTCTCCCTCGCTCTCCTCTGTCTCCTTCCCTCTCTCCTTGCTCTCCTCTGACTCCTTCCCTTTCTCTCCCTTGCTCTCTGTTCCTCCCCCAGGACTTCAGATTTATGAACTGTTAGCTAAATCTGGTGCAAACGTATCACTTCTCACGTCTGAGACGTGTGTTTTGTTGTACATTTTGTCCCTGTTCAAAATAACAAAATATCTCTCCCTCTCTCTCTTGCCACCCCCCTGCAGGTCCGTTCATGGTGGTTCTGTTTGCCAAGCTGGAAAACATGCTCCAGAACTCTCTGTATGTAAACATCCTGTTGACGGGTATTCTGGCCAGCTTGCCTGCTACCCTCAGCCCCTGCTCCGATCTTTCCTCCTCAAACCAACATGGTGTTCAGCCAAGCGTCAAGTCTCTCATACAGGTAGGAAGTATCACTGCGTTCCCTAACTCTAACCCAGCGTCAAGTCTGTCATACAGGTAGGAGTATCACTGCGTTCCCTAACTCTAACCCAGCGTCAAGTCTCTATACAGGTAGGAAGTGTCACTGCGTTCCTAACTCTAACCCAGCGTCAAGTCTCTCATACAGGTAGGAAGTATCACTGCGTTCCCTAACTCTAATCCACGTCAAGTCTCTCATACAGGTAGGAAGTATCACTGCGTTCCTAACTCTAACCAACGTCAAGTCTCTATACAGGTAGGAAGTATCACTGCGTTCCCTAACTCTAATCCAACGTCAAGTCTCTCATACAGGTAGGAAGTATCACTGCGTTCCCTAACTCTAACCCAGGTCAAGTCTCTCATACAGGTAGGAAGTATCACTGCGTTCCCTAACTCTAACCCAGCGTCAAGTCTCTCATACAGGTAGGAAGTATCACTGCGTTTCCTAACTCTAATCCAACGTCAAGTCTCTCATACAGGTAGGAAGTATCACTGCGTTCCCTATCCAGCCAGCGTCAAGTCTCTCATACAGGTAGGAAGTATCACTGCGTTCCCTAATCTAATCCAACGTCAAGTCTCTCATACAGGTAGGAAGTATCACTGCGTTCCCTAACTCTAATCCAACGTCAAGTCTCTCATACAGGTAGGAAGTATCACTGCGTTCCCTAACCTCTAATCCAACGTCAAGTCTCTTATACAGGTAGGAAGTATCACTGCGTTCCCTAACTCTAATCCAACGTCAAGTCTCTCATACAGGTAGGAAGTATCACTGCGTTCCCTAACTCTAATCCAACGTCAAGTCTCTCATACAGGTAGGAAGTATCACTGCGTTCCCTAACTCTAACCCAGCGTAAGTCTCTCATACAGGTAGGAAGTATCACTGCGTTCCCTAACTCTAACCCAGCGTCAAGTCTCTCATACAGGTAGGAAGTATCACTGCGTTCCCTAACTCTAATCCAACGTCAAGTCTCTCATACAGGTAGGAAGTATCACTGGTTCCCTAACTCTAATCCAACGTCAAGTCTCTCATACAGGTAGGAAGTATCACTGCGTTCCCTAACTCTAATCCAACGTCAAGTCTCTCATACAGGTAGGAAGTATCACTGCGTTCCCTAACTCTAATCCACGTCAAGTCTCTCATACAGGTAGGAAGTATCACTGCGTTCCCTAACTCTAATCCAACGTCAAGTCTCTCATACAGGTAGGAAGTATCACTGCGTTCCCTAACTCTAACCCAGCGTCAAGTCTCTCATACAGGTAGGAAGTATCACTGCGTTCCTAACTCTAACCCAGCGTCAAGTCTCTCATACAGGTAGGAAGTATCACTGCGTTCCCTAACTCCAGCCCAGCGTCAAGACTCATACAGGTAGGAAGTATCACTGCGTTCCCTAACTCTAATCACGTCAAGTCTCTCATACAGGTAGGAAGTATCACTGCGTTCCCTAACTCTAACCAACGTCAAGTCTCTCATACAGGTAGGAAGTATCACTGCGTTCCCTAACTCTAATCAACGTCAAGTCTCTTATACAGGTAGGAAGTATCACTGCGTTCCTAACTTAATCCAACGTCAAGTCTCTCATACAGGTAGGAAGTATCACTGCGTTCCCTAACTCTAACCCAGCGTCAAGTCTCTCATATGCTGACCACACCGCTAGCATCAAGTGCGCGAGCGTTGAAAAATAAATGTACATGTTATTCAAACATTGCACCCACACTGCTCGAGCTCGTCAACGAGCGTCTGCATAGCCAGGTGCTGAAATAGAACTGGATTCTAAGTCCCGCCTTCTCCCATCTCATTGGTTGTTAGGAGCATATACCCACTTGGGTGATTGAAAGATGAACTGAGGTCCAAACTCCACTCCAGTTGCTGGTGGTGGTAATGCACCTTAAAGTTGGTTGCCAACCGCCATATAAAGTCCACAGAAGAAGAAGCCTGAAGGAGAGAGATTACTAGAAACAAAACGTTTTATCTGTGATTAATTGTCAGAGTAGAGGACCTTGTGCATTTCAGGTAAAATATCAACCCAATGTTTATATCCCAGGACAAAATGACCTAGCAACAGCAATCTAGAGAAATGGACATGAATGTTCAATGCTTTTTGACCCTGTCCCAAATTAATTTTAGTTGGTTCAGAGTTCGTTTTGATATTTCAACCTGCGTTTCCTGATCACGTCTGGTGTGGGTGGACAAAATCAACATGCGCGTGCGTGGTGGTGCACGTGAAAGAGGGACTGGTCATACTGATAGGAAGGATCACTATGTTCCCTAACCTTGCTTCTCCCCCCTCTGCCTCCTCTCTCTCTCTCTCTCTCTCCCCTGCCTCCTCTCTCTCTCTCCCCTGCCTCCTCTCTCTCTCTCCCCTGCCTCCTCTCTCTCTCTCTCTGCCTCCTCTCTCTCTCTCTCTCTCCCCTGCCTCCTCTCTCTCTCTCTCTCTCTCCCCTGCCTCCTCTCTCTCTCTCTCTCTCTCCCTGCCTCCTCTCTCTCTTCTCTCTCTCCCCCTGCTCCTCTCTCTCTTCTTTCTCTCTCCCCTGCCTCCTCTCTCTCTCTCTCTTCCCTGCTCCTCTCTCTCTCCTCTCTCTCTCTCTCTCTCCTGCCTCTCTCTCTCTCTCTCTCTCTCTCTCTCTCTCTCTCTCCTCCTGCCTCCTCTCTCTCTCTCTCCCCTGCCTCCTCTCTCTCCCTGCCTTCTCTCTCTCTCTCTCTCTCTCTCTCTCTCTCTCTCTCTCTCTCTCTCTCTCTCTCTCTCTCTCTCTCTCTCTCCCTCTCCTGCCTCTCTCTCTCTCCTCTCTCCCTGCCTCCTCTCTTCCCCTCCCTCAGGTCCTGGGCTCAGTGAAAGAACCGCATCGAGACGTTTGCAGCGTCCCATGAGGATTTCCCTGCCATGCTGAAGAAAGCCCAGCGCTACCTGGCTGCCAGGGGCAAGGGTGATTGGGCGGACTCACCCATGGGGATGCCCACCCTGCGACGCTTGATTCTCTGGGTGAGTGAGAGGACCACGGACACATGCAGACAGACACACACACAGTGTATAGTAGCCCATTGGAGGGCTAAGAGAATGAATAATGCAGATAGGCTGTGATTGGGGGAAATTGGGTCATCTGTTCTGTTACAGGGTTATGGATAGGGTAGGCAGCAGATGAGATTATTACATTTTATCAAGACGCCCATCTCCTCACCAGGGTGAATCAGGCTCAAACGGCCTGTCTGTGTTCTGGCCACAAACAAAACAGTTGAAGGCAGCTGAGTGGCGGTCTAAGACACTGCATCTCGGTGATAGAGGCGTCACTACAGACACTCTGGTTCAAATCCAGGCTGTATCACAACCGGCTGTGATTGGGAGTCCAATAGGGTGGTGACATATTGTCCCAGCGTCGTCCGGGTTTGCCCGGGGTAGACCATCATTGTAAATAAGAATTTGTTCTTAACTGACTTGCCTAATTTAAATAAAGGTAAAAAAATATATATATAATAATGAACCATGTCTATATCTGCTTCTGTCAGATGGCACGGCAGCGATCAAAGGCAGTGCCGCGGTCTAAGGCACGGGAGGTTGCCCGCGTCGTCGGGTTAGGGAGGGTTTGGCCCGGCGTCGTCCGGGTTAGGGGAGGTTTGGCCGCGTCGTCGGTAGGGAGGGTTTGGCCCGGCTCGTCCGGTTAGGGAGGGTTTGGCCCGGCGTCGTCCGGGTTAGGGGAGGGTTGGCCCGGCGTCGTCCGGGTTAGGGAGGGTTTGGCCCGGCGTCGTCCGGGTTAGGGGAGGGTTTGGCCGCGTCGTCCGGGTTAGGGGAGGTTTGGCCGGCGTCGTCCGGTGTTAGGGGAGGTTGGCCCGCGTCGTCCGGGTTAGGGAGGGTTTGGCCCGGCGTCGTCCGGTTAGGGGAGGTTTGGCCCGGCGTCGTCCGGGTTAGGGAGGGTTTGGCCGGCTCGTCCGGGTTAGGGGAGGGTTTGGCCGGCGTCGTCCGGGTTAGGGGAGGGTTTGCCCGGCGTCGTCCGGGTTAGGGAGGTTGGCCCGGCGTCGTCCGGGTTAGGGGAGGGTTTGGCCCGGCGTCGTCCGGGTTAGGGAGGGTTTGGCCGGCGTCGTCCGGGTTAGGGGAGGGTTTGGCCGCGTCGTCCGGGTTAGGGGAGGGTTTGGCCCGGCGTCGTCCGGTTAGGGGAGGGTTTGGCCCGGCGTCGTCCGGGTTAGGGGAGGGTTTGCCCGGCGTCGTCCGGGTTAGGGAGGTTTGGCCCGCGTCGGATTCCTTGTCCCATCACGCTCTAGCAACTCCTTGTGGCGGGCCCGGCGTCTGCACGCTGACTTCGGTCGACAGCTGGACGGTGTTTCCTCCGACACATTGGTGCGTCTGGCTTCCGGGTGAAGCGAACAGTGTGTCAAGAAGCAGTGCGGCTTGGCAGGGTCGTGTTTTGGAGATCGCGTGGCTCTCGACTTTAGCCTCGTAAGGGAGATGCAGCGATGGAACAAGACTGGAACTAACAATTGGATATTAGGAAGAAAAGGGTAAAAGCGAGAAGAAAAAAATGAATAGTTAAAAAAATAAATAGATTTGACATGTTTTGGGTTATTTACTTCTCTTCTGTTATTAGTCTACCTGTCCTATCCTGTCTGTCTCTTATCAGTGTACCTGTCCTATCCTGTGTTCTGTCTGTTATCAGTCTACCTGTCCTATCCAGTCTGTCTGTTATCAGTCTACCTGTCCTATCCAGTCTGTCTGTTATCAGTCTACCTGTCCTATCCTGTCTGTCTGTTATGTCTACCTGTCCTATCCTGTCTGTCTGTTATCCGTCTACCTGTCCTATCCTGTCTGTCTGTTATCCGTCTACCTGTCCTACCCTGTCTACCTATTCTGTCTGTCATTCTACCTGTCCATCTTTTGTCAGGCCCCCTGTCCTATCCTTTCTGTATTGTCAGTCTACTTGTCCTATCCTGTCTGTCTGTTAGGATAGGACAGGTAGACTGACCCAACAGACATTGGTTAGGATAGTACAGGTCTTCTGACAAAAGATGGACAGGTAGAATGACAGACAGGATAGGGCAGGTAGACTGGCCCGACAGGCAGTGGTTAGGACAGGTAGACTGACCCGACAGGCAGTGGTTAGGACAGGTAGYCTGACCCAGCGACTATCTGTCAGTTGGGTCAATTCTACCTGTCCTAACCACTGTCTGTCTGTTGGGTCAGTCTACCTGCCCTATCCTTTCTGTATTTTGTCAGTCTACCTGTCCCAACCACTGTATGTCAGGGTACCTGTCCTATCTTCGCTGTCTGTTGGGTCAGCCTTCCTGTCCTATCCTAACCACTGTGTCTGTTGTGTCAGGCTACCTGTCCTGTCATGTCTGTTGCGTCAGTCTACCTGTCCTATCCTTTCTGTGTTTTGTGTCAGTCTACCTGTCCTATCCTTTCTGTGTTTTGTGTCAGTCTACCTGTCCTATCCTCTCTGTCTGTTGGGTCATTRTACCTGTCCTATCCTAACCACTGCCTGTCGTGTAAGTCTACATGTCCTAACCACTGTATGTCTGTATGTATGTGTCAGTCTATCTGTCCTATCCTGTCTGTCAGTTTCTTTGTCCTATCATGTGTCTTTTGTCAGGGTACCTGTCCTATCCTAACCACTGTCTGTTGCGTCCATCCGCCTATCCTGTCTGTCAGTCTACCTGTCCTATCCTGTCTGTCTTTTGTCAGTGTACCTATCCTGTCTTTGTCAGTCTACCTGTCCTATCCTGTGTCTTTTGTCAGTGTACTTGTCCTATCCTAACCACTGTCTCTTGTGTCAGTCTACCTGTCCTGTCTGTCTACCTGTCCTGTCCGTCTGGTGTCAGTCTACCTGTCCTGTTTGTCTGGTGTCAGTCTACCTGTCCTGTTTGTCTGGTGTCAGTCTACCTGTCCTGTTTGTCTGGTGTCAGTCTACCTGTCCTGTCTGTCTGAGTGTCAGTCTTACCGTCCTATCTGTCTGCGTGTCAGTCTACCTGTCCTATCCTAATCACACTGGCTGTGTCTCTATCTATTCTCCAGTGAAGAGCCGGAAACCCTCACTAGGCGACCTGATCCTTCGCCACACCAACAGCCCTACGCGGGCACGCCACGCCGCCAGCTCGCCCTGGCCCACGTACGAGACGGCGGCCAATCGCTGCACAGTGCCCTGTTCCGGGGTGGGTCAGGGCGTCGGGGCTGAGAAGCAGGCAGAGGCTCTGAGGGTGAAGAACGCCGTCTACTGCGCCGTCATCTTCTCTGAGTTCCTCAAGGAGCTGGCCGCTCTGGCCCAGGAGCACGCTGTCTCCATGCCCTTCCTCCAGAGCATGACACTGAGGAGTGATGCTGTCTCCATGCCTTTCCTCCAGAGACACGACACTGAGGAGTGATGCTGTCTCCTTGCCCTTCCTCCAGAGCCATGACACTGAGGAGTGATGCTGGTCTGACTCCTTGCCCTTCCCCAGAACATGACACTGAGGAGTGATGCTGTCTGACTCCTTGCCCTCCCTCCAGAGCCATGACACTGAGGAGTGATTGCTGTCTCCTTGCCCTTCTCCAGAGACACGACAACAGGAGTGATGCTGTTCTGTCTCCTTGCCCTGTCCTCGAGAGACTGGTATGGCGCTTGCTAGACCACGACACCTGAGGAGTGATGCTGTCTGGTCTCCTTGCCCTTCCCCAGAGCCATGACACTGAGGATGTGATGCGTGGTCATGTCTGCCTTGCCTACCAATCAGAAGGGCACAATGACAAAACGGAGAGTGATCGCTGGTCTCCTGATGAACCACTTTCCTCCAGAGCCAACGACACCATGAGGATAGATGACTGAAGTACTGACTCCATAATGGCCCATCTCATCCAGAAGACACGGAGCAACTGAGAAAGATAAGAATGTAGTCTTGAATCTCACATGACCTTAACCTAGCCAAGAAGACCGAGACAACTAGACGAAATGATGAAGCTGTCATCCATGCGCCTTCGACTCGCAGCAGACAAGGGAGCACTGAGAAAGTGATGGGCTGGCATCGCTTGCCCTTACACTACCAGGAACACGACACTGAGGGAAACAGTGATGCTGAATCTGTCTCCATTGCCCATCACTCCGAGAGCCGATGACGACTGAAGAGTGGGTGCTGTCTACCATAGCCTTCACATCACAAGCCAGACATGGACACCTGACAACAGTGATGCCTAGGCGTCCTTGCACTCCTCGCAGAGCCGATGACACTGGAGGAGTTAGATACGCTAGTCTGACTCCTTGGCCCGTGTCGCAACCAAGAAAGTGACACTAGACAAGCGTCCGCAACCTGAATTCAACCCTCCTCCGCCAGAAGGATGGAGGGACAGCATTTCGGATTGGTTGGTGAAGCGGTTGTCTGGGAGGGAGTTTTGGTCCACCGTGTGTAAAGACTAAGTGTAAACAGTGACGGTCTGCCGACCGTGTAACGTCAACAAAAGTGCATCTAAAAGAACAGACAAGAAGTTAGAAGAATAAGAGGCAGGATGTAGAACTGAACACGAGAAAACAGACAGACAGGAATAATGACAAGGAATAAGACCCGACAGACAGAACCAGCAGAAGACAATCATGACAGGGTTAGAACTGACACCAAAAAACAGACAGAGGCAGATACAATCGATTAGGACTAGGACAAGAAATAGACCTAAGCCAACAAGACATGAAACAGACAGGCTAGAAGAATAGACTCGACGACGACAGACACAGAATAGGATAGACCAGGATAGGCACAGACAGCCAAGCTGGATGTAGATAGGACAGGTAGAACAACTCGGACACAAGAGACAGTGAGTAATATTACCGATCAGGACAGGTAGGAACATGACAAAGAGGACACCGTGGTCAGTATAGACTGGAATAGACGACAGACGTGCGTTAGAATCGGACAGTAGACGTGCACAACAGTGGTTTATAGACGGACAGGTAGAATGACCCACAAAAGAGACAAGTGTTATTGAGTTAGGAAACAAGGTAAACTGAGACGAGAACAAGTGGTAAGAGAAGATCGGAAGGGTAGAACTGCACACGAAAGACAGTGATATCATCAACAAAGAACAGGCACTAACTGAACAACAGAACGACAAGTGATCTAATCAATATAGACAAGGTACGAACTGACACAGACAAGGGATAAGGAGGAGGGACAGGTAGAACTGCACACCGCAACAGGAGTTATAACTATTAGAACAGGAGTAGACTGACACGAGAGACAGCAGTAGGTTAGCGAGGAGGACAGGTGAGACTGGACAGACAGTGGTTATTATAGGACAGGTATTAGGACTGACCGAGTACATGTGGTAGGAGAGGACAGGTAGACTGAACGGTGAGACTAGCATCGGTTTTAAGCTGGTTTAGCAAGTCAATAATGAAATAAGATTTGTATGGACAGATTCCTAGTCAGCAACTCCTTCTCTAGGACACTGTGCCATGTATGGACAATCCGTAGCATCAGCCATCCTTTCTCTAGGGACACCTGTGAACCATGTTATGGACAGATCCTAGATCAGCACTCCTTCTCTAGGACACTGTGACCATGTATGGAAGCAGATCCTAGATCAGCACTCCTTCTCTAGGACACTTGTGACCATGATATGGACAGATCCTAGATCAGACGCACTCCTTTCTCTAGGACACTGTGACCATGTATGGACAGATCCTAGATCGCCCTCCTCTCTCTAGGGACACTGTGACCGTGGGCCCTGACCTCATTGGTACAGCTGCCATTTACTCCCTTCCACCTGCAGGGGGCAAAGTGGACCACTGATGGGCTGAGCGCTGCAGTGAAGAGACGAGAGAGAGGAGAGGGACAGTTCATTCAGGACAATGTTGAAATCAAGAATGGAGAATGGGAATATATATATATACACCACACCACACACAAATTGTCAATAGATCTTGGAGAGTGGTCTTGTAGCAGGCGGGTAGTGTAGACAGCACGCACAGATGTACATGGTGCAGGAGTCCGCCTGCTTTCCACTCTCTCCCCTCTAGTGAATGCATGCTCATCAGACATGTTAAAGCTTCCGGTCTTTTAGAGAAATCTGACGACAAAAAAAAAAAAAGACCCACAACGTTAAATTTTCCCTGTTGTCGGACAGAATTGCGTTTGAAAACTGGTTTAAGTTAACTCTGAGTATTCCGCTTTGATCGTCTCCACTGTAGTGGACACAACAGGAAGGGAACTGACCAATGGCGGCTCAGAGCATCTCACGAAGACAAACCTTTGTTTTTGTTTTAAACTCATCACCTCAGCTTGTGAGATTTAACAGGGAGGGGAGGGGGAGGTGGTCTGGAAAAGGGGGTGACAAGAGAAAGGACCCCCCCCCCCCCCGTACTATTGTACTGGAAAACTTAAAGTGGATTGTGATATTTTGTATTTTTTAACCTCTGTTCATGGTTTTATTCATTTTAGATTTTAATGTTTGTGTTTTATTGTATAAATGAACATTTTTAAGACCTATATCAATGCCATGTGGGAGCAAAATATGTGTGAGCGCGCGGGGCACTTCTGGTGTTCATGCACCTGGTTTGCCAGTCTGTTGGTCATCGCACCCGGTTTTGCCGCGTCTTATTTGGTCATGCACCGGTGTTGCGCGTCTATTTGGTCAGTGCACCTGGTGTTGCCAGTCTGTCTGTCATGCACCGGTGTTGCCAGGTCTATTTGGTCACTGCCCAACCCGGTGTTGCCGGTCTATTTGGTCATGCACCCGGTGTTGCCGGTCTATTTGGTCATGCACCCGGTGTTGCCGGTCTATTTGGTCATGCACCCGGTGTTGTCATAGGAAAGGCTGTGTTTCTGTTGTATAAAAAACACTGCAGTGCTTAAAGGTGTGTGTAATACAAAGCAGGATCAATGAGTTAGCCAGGCCTAAATATTCTGAAACGTTTTCCTTTGATAGAAAGATAACCTTGAAATTGGCATGGTCTAATTAACTCAACCAAAACTTGTATCCAAGTTTAGATTTATTAATGAATTAGAATAGCAATAGTTATTTCTTGTTGCTTATCAAAGTTAGCTGGCTAACTCATTGATCCTGCTTTGTAGAGTCTACCCCTCTGGTTGCTTATCAAAGTTAGCTGGCTAACTCATTGATCCTGCTTTGTAGAGTCTACCTCTCTGAAGGTTCAGTGTGGGACAGAGGATGGGAAGGTTCATCGGTAGTCTGAGACTGGGAGAAACCCGTGTTTTCCTCTGGAGATATTGGTTCCTCTACAAAAGCTTTACATTTTGTCATTTGACTACATTTATCACATTTAGTTTCCTGTTTGCAATTAACCAAACTGACGTTCCGTCCATCAAATCTGTTGTTGTGTGAAATAGGCTCCACAGTTTGTTTTTGGGGCTCTCTAAACCCTGGGAGAATAGGGTCCCAGTTCCTAAGGGTCAGTATCAGTTTACGCTGGCTATCTTCCTGTTGGGGGGGGGGAAACTGTTGCAAGGGAAAGATACTGTAGATCTAGGAACATGGAATCCATAAAACCATAGAACAGTCACCCCAACCGTTCTATAATGGAACATAGAACTGTCATGATAACCTAGTCTGAGAAACCAGTCTCTCTTAGCGAACATTCCACTCCTTGCCGTTACCATCTTTGGCACATGAAATGGAGTATTTTGCCACACCCGCAATAACGTCTGCTAAACACGTGTACGTGACAATTAATATGTTGATTTGATTTGTGTATAGGGAGTGGATACGCTAGAGGCTGGTACCCAGGCTAACGATAACCTTGGAGCTAGCCTAACTAAGAGACTGGTACC
>NW_019942892.1:233127-243496 GCF_002910315.2 Salvelinus sp. IW2-2015 | reverse complement strand
CCACGCCCACACCACACCACACTTTTTAAAACAACTAATAGATTAAAAAAGTAAAAAAAAAAAAGGAAGAAAGTTTAAGTGTCTTGGCAAAGTTAAACTGTGTGAGGTTAGCTTCCAACACGAGCATACTATCAATTTAGATCCCAGAAACTGACATGGTTTAAGTTTTACAGACTAGTTTCAAGAGAGAAGAAAGGTATCTTATTGGTAGTGGTCAGATGAACATTTTAGATATTCTATTATATGTATAGGTTTAAGTATTATGGTTTAGACCGAATCATGCCCTTAGTTTGGGGTAGTCCAGGTTATCATTAGCTGGGTGGTCTCTTAGTTAGGCGCCTAGTCCAAGGTTTTATCATTAGCCTGGTAGGAGTCTCTTAGTTAGGCTTAGCTCAAGGTTATCATAGCCTGGGTACAGTTTTAGTTAGGCTAGTCACGGTTTAGCATGGTAGCAGTCTTTAGTTAGGCCTGCTCCAAGGTTATATTAGCTGGGTCCAGTCTTTTAGTTGGCTAGCATTCCAAGGTTATCATTAGATGGGTAAGTTCTCTTAGTTAGGCTGCTCAAGGTTTGTTAGCTGAGTAGGCTTTAGTTAGGCTAGCTCCCCAAGGTTTATTAGATCTGGGTAGGAGTTCTTAGTTAGGCTAGGGCTCAGGTTATCATTAGGGTACAGTTCTTAGTTAGGCCTAGTAAGGTTATGTTAGCTCTGGGTACAGTTAGCGTATCATCACTATGACAAATAATCAATTATTTAATTGGGTCGTACCGTGGTTTAGCAGGACGTTTTATTGGGGGTTTGTGGCAAATCTCATTTATGTGGCCAGTGGTAAGGGGAGTGGAATTGTTGCTAAGAGAGATGGTTTCTAGACTGGTTATCCATGAAGTTGATATGGTTTCTTATAGAAGGGTTGGGGTGATGGGTTCTATGGTTTTATGGATTCGCATGTTCGCTAGATTCAGTATCTTTTCCCTTGCCACAGTTTCCCGCCCACGGAGATAGCCAGCGTAAACCTGATACTGACCCCTTAGGAATGGGACTATTTCAGGGTTTAGAGAGCAAAAAAACCTGTGGAGCGCTATTTACCACAACAGTTGAATGGACGGAACGTCAGTTTGGTTAATGCAAAGGACTAATGTGATAAATGTGTAATGAAAATGTAAAGTCTTTTGTAGAGGGACCAATTCTAGAGGAACAGGGTTTTCCCAGTCTCAGACTCGATGAACCTTCCTCTCTGTCCTGATACTTCAAGAGGTAGACCCTGCTACAAAGCAAGGATCATGAGTTAGCGCAGGCTAATTTATAAGCAGAAGAGGGGTAGATGCTTACCAGAAGCAGGATAAATGGTTAGCCAGTAACTTTGATAGCAACTAGATGACTATTGCTATTCCAGATTTTTAATAAATCTATACTTGGGATAAAAGTTTTGGGTTGAGTTAATTGCCACGGGAATGCAATTTGCAAGTATTTCTATCAAAGGGAAAACGTTTCAGAATATTTGGCCCCTGGTCTCCATTGCTCTGCTTTGTATTAGGCAGAGCACGTTTAAGCTACTGCAAGTGTTTTTTTATAGCCAAGAGAACACAGGCGTCTGCGTTATGAAACCGGGTGTTGGCCATTAAAATAGGAGGAACACCGGGGTGGCATGACCATAATAGAGGCAACATGCGGGTGCTGAAAATTAGACTGGAGGCAACACCGGGGGTGCTATGACGAAATAGAAGGAAGATGACCACGCAGGGTGTGCATACAATGAGCGGCAACACCCTAGGGTGGGCATGGACTAAATAGAGGGCGTGACACCCGGGGTGGATGACTAAATAGAGTCGGAAACTAGGTGGCATGAGCAAATAGAGGGCAACACGAGGTGGGATGAAATAGAATTGCTAGAAGGCCAACAACCGGGGTGAATGACAAATAGGAGGGACAAACCGAGAGTAGGGCTTGCAAATAGACTGAGCACACAGGTGCATGAAAATAGATGAGCGCACGAGGTGCATGAAATAGAGGGCAAGCATCGAGTACTCAGGAGTGTATTGGAACGAAATAGCTGGGATTCAGCACCCAGGTGGGATGAACCAAATGCTAGAATGCGCGGCGTATCAGCAACAGTGTTTTAGCTCCCTCAGCCTATGGGATTTGATTATAAGGTTTTTAAAAAATGATTTAGAATGAAAATGTTGAAATGCCATGAAAACGCAATTAATTAACTCTGGATAAAGAATGAAAAAGCTAGAAGGTTTAAACTCAAAATTATACAATGGGCTTTGGTTTTTCCCCCCAGTAGCTTTACGGGAGGTGGGGGGGGTGCGTTTTGTTGTAACTCGGCGCTTTTCCGAGCCACCATCACTTCGATCGCTGTTAAATCTCACACGCTGAGGTGTGAGTTTAAAACAAAAAGGGTTTGTCTTCGTGAGTGCTCCTAGCTCCCATTGGGTGAGTTTGCCTTTGTTAGTGTCCTAAGTGGTAGAAGCTCAAAGCGGAATATAGAGTAACCTTAAAAGAGGTAGTTAACGCAAGTTTGTCTAAAGAACCGATTGGAAAATTTAACGTGTTGGTGGGTTCCTTTTTTTTTTTTTATGGATCGTCAGATTTATCATAAAGCGGATAGCTTTACATGTCTGATGAGATGCCATTCACTAGAGGGGTCGAGTGGAAAGAGCGGACCTTGATCGTATGTAGACAAGTCTGGTGGGGGGTTTGCTGGTGCTAACTAGCACGCTGGTAAGCACACGTTCTAAGATCTATTGGAATTTAGTGTGTGTGTGTGTATCTATTATATTTATTTCAGATTCCTTGATTCAGCATTGGTCGATGAAGTGTCTCTCTCTGTTCTTATGGGCAGGTTCAGACCCATAGTGGGTGCGCATTTGCCCGGTCTGCCGGTGGAAGGATGTATGGGAGTGTACATGAGGTAGAGGCGAGGTCAAGTGTCTAGAGAAGGAGGGTGATTAGGATGTCGCATAATGGTCAAGTGTCCTTTAGAGAGGAGTGGTGGATGCTGGATCTGTCATGAGGAGATCAAATTGGTAGGTGTCCTAGAGGTAAGGAGTGGCTGTCTAGGATTGTCCTATAATGGATGGCCGTGTTAGTAGAAGGGAGTGCTGTATTAGGATTGTCCCGATTTAATGGTCAGCATAGTGTCTAGAGGGCGTGCTGATTGGATCTTGTCCATACATGGTGCTAGTGTCGGAGTCAGGATGTGCTGATCTAGGTATCTGTGCATACTAATGTTATTATTCTGATGTAAAAGTCTTAAACCCAGATGCTAGTTCGCCGTAGTCCCCTAGCTAGTCATCTGCGTAGAATTGGTCTATGTGTCAGTCTCCTGGTTCCTATAACAATAGTGTGCGTGTAGTCTTACGTTGTCTTCCCAACGCACTGGTCTGTGTGTAGTCTACGCTGTCTATATCATTGTCTGTGTAGTCCCTATACCCTGTCTCTCCGGGCTAACCCTTTTGGGGGTTGCTGCGTGGTCAGTCTAGCCTGTCTAAGTACTCCTGTTCGTGTCGTCTACTGTTATATAAGCACTGGTCTGCGGTGTCCAGTCTACCTGTGATTCCTAAGCCATGTCTGCGTCTCAGTTTAGTGTCTATAATAACATGTTCTTGTGTCAGTCTAGCCTGTCAGCTAATAATAGGACTGTAATGCGTGTCCCAGTGCTACGTGGTTCGGACTTTATGCACACTGGTGCGTTCAGTCTACCAGTGTAATAAGATAGAACTGGTGCTCTTTGTGTGAGTCTATGTGCCTATAATAACGGATGTCTCTTGTGTCAGTACCCTAACCTGTCCTTCCGTTTATGGTAATCAGTCTGGTCTGTCCTTATCTGTCTATGCTTCTTATTTGTTGTCTGTGTGCCAGTACTACCTTGTGTTTGTCTTGGTGGCGTACCCTCCTGTGCTTTCTAATAGTGATACGGTGCTGTCTGTTTTTTTGTGTCAGTCTATCTGTCTATATCCTGTCTGTGCCTGTCGGGTTAACTGTCATATCGCTGTCTGTGCTGTCTGTGTCGTTACGTGGCTCGTATCCTAACGCGATCTGTTGTCTTTTTTAGATGCTTTGTGGATAGGCAGGCCAGACGTACTGTCGCTAGGATTTAACAACGGTGGAAAAAGCTGCCTTCCAGAATATTTGATGCGCCTTACATACGGAATCCTATCTTTCGGCATGTTCTGGTAGGAGGGTTGAATCAGGTGGAGACGGTTTAGTGTATTCTGGAGGAAGGGCAAGTTTTGGTGCCAGAGCATCACTCCCTTCAGTGTGATGGCTTGGAGAGGGGGTCAGGAGGCGTAGGCATCATCAGGTGTCATGTCTCTGGAGGAGGGCATGGAGACAGGCATAATCCCTAGTGTCTGGGGATCTGGAGGTTAAGGGCCATGAGACTAGACGCATCTACTCCTCAAGTGGTGGGTGTCTTGGAGGAAGGGGAAGGAGTCCTAGCTGCATTCCAGTGTATGTTGCTGAGGAAGGGCTATGGGAGAAGGATAGCTCCTCAGTGTGCATGGCTCTGGAGAGGGGATGGAGAGACCAGGGCATGCATCTCCTCAGTGTCGTGTCTCTGGAGGAGGGGGCAAAGGGAGAGGTGAGCGGGAATACTCCCTGCAGTGTCGTGGTGCTGGAGAAGGGGAAGGGAGACGGGTTCATTGCAGTGTATGGTGTGTGGAGGTAAGGGCAGAGGAGACCAGACGGCATGCATCTGCAGTTGTCATGGCCGTTGGGAGGAAGGCAAGGGAGAAAGACAGATAGCTTCGTTGGTCGTGGTGCTGGGGAAGGGCAAGGAGACAGGCCCCGCATCACCTCTGTGTCGTGTGTTGGAGGAAGGGCAAGAGAGACTAGGATCATGTCGTGTATGGCTCTGGAGGGAGGGCAGGGTAGTGGCAGACAGGCATCATCTCAAGTGTTAATGTTCTGGAGGAGGGAAGGAGTCAGACCAGAGATATGCGCTCAGTGTTAATGGCTTGGAGGAGGGGCTAATGGAGAGCGCATATGCCTCCCAGTGTCGTGTCTTGGAGGAAATGGATGGAAGCATCCATTGTTTGGCATCACTGCGTACAGTTGTCAATGGTCTGGAGAGGGGGCATGGAGAGCGTGCTGGCAGATCCCCCATGGCGGCAGCTGCCTTGAGGACTGCATGAGAAGATATGACTGGCGAGTAGACCCGGCGTTCTTCACCCTAGCGACGCCTCTGCTGCTTGTCAGCCCCGACGCGCGTCGGTGCTGCGGCGCACGGAACATGGGGTGCTTACTGTGGGCAGGCGGATTGGCTGGGCGTCTGCGTACGTGGGCCAGGGCGAGCTGGGCGGCGTGGCGTGCGGGTGGTATGGCCACCCCGGGGGGGAGGGCTGTTGGTGTTGGCGAAGGATGCTAGTGTTCTGGTAGTGAGGTTTGCGCGGGCTCTTCACTTGGAGAATGTATAGAGAGCACCCAGATGTGATTAGGATAGGAGGTAGACGTGACATGACAGATAGGACGGTTAGACTGACACCAGAAGACAGGACAGGTAGACCTGAGCAGCATGAAAGACCAGGAAGGTAGACCTGAGCCACAGACAGACGGAAGGTAGACTGACAGAAGAAAGCCGGGACAGGTAGACCTGACAGCCTAGACAAAGCAGGTAGTAGGTAGACTGAGACCAGAGCCGAGGACAGGAGATGAGGAAGCCTGAGCACTTGGAGATGCGGTAGCAGGACAGGTAGAGCTCAGACAGGACAGGTAGAAGCTGACACAGAGAGACCAGTGGTTAGGATAGGAATTTTTAGTATATACCTGGAAAAAGAGAAAGCGGGAAATGGAAAGGACTCGGTAGACTGAACAGAGACAGGATAGGTACAGCTGAAAAAGAATGACAGGAATAGGACGAGGTGACTGACAGATTTAGGATATGGCGGATGGAACGGCAGACAGACCAGTGGTTAGGTCTAGGTACGGTATCGCTGGCTGAAAGACATGACCATCTCTAACCCTGCCTCTATGTTGTCAATAACGTGGCTCAACATTCTCTCTGATCTGTCAGTGGAACAACTGTTTTTGCGATTTTTTTTCAGTACATCTGTCAGAATTTACATGGATATGCCAAAACTCTGGTCGACAGGTACGACTCTTGACTTTGACGTTTGATGAAAGCCATGGCTACAATAGTTCTCTAAATATCCAACGCTGTTACTCTTATTCTGGGCATGTATAACTCTCCAGAATTGAATCTTCAGAATTGARGATATTCCCCAAGTCCTCAACAGCTATATCCAGATGTTTGAAGAGGGAAAAAATACAGTAATTCYATAAAAAGATGTATGAACAAGAAAATCTATGAGAAGTCGCTAGTTCCACAAGTAGGTTCTGGGTAATCTGTGCTAGACTGAGAATAGAGAATCAAGCTGTTTCTGTGTTGAAGAGGGAGGGAGTAAATTACTGCTGTGTTTTCCAAAAACACCATCCGTCCCTTCAGCTGTCCATCCAAACCTTCTGTCTGTCTGTTCGTTCACCACCAATGTGTCCCTTTCGTTTCGGTTTTATTTTGTCTCAATACATTGTGCAAGAAAAAAGGATTTTACAGTTGGGGACCCCTCTTAAGGTCACGAACTGTACCCTGGCAATGACCAAATTATTATCTCTTAACCGTTATCTATTTCATTTGAGCAGACATCAAATCAGTCACTCTAAGTCCGATTTTTAACTTTGTATGAATATTTTTCTGTGAAAGAATTGCTTGTTAAAGGTGTGTGAGTTCGTTTCACTGTCCTTTTATTAGACAGTTCACTGTTCTCTGGAAGCAACCCCCATCCACAACAACGCAAACCTATAATAAGTGTTGAGTTAAATACATCTGGGTTTCGGGGTGGCTACAGCCAGTAGCTGGATCAGGTGTTTTCACCATGTTAGCATTTTCATTTTCCTTTTATTGTACATTTAAGAAATTCACGCAACTATTTCAATTGTATTGATTGGTGATTCGTGAGCGTGTTCAGCTCTTTCCAGGTTTTGTCTTTTGTGTGTGTGGGGCAGTAGTCTTCCTCAGCCATTCATCTCTCACTCATACAGCCATCTCTCTGGAACTGCCAGCCAGCCACTCCGCATAATGCCATACATCTCTCTCACTCATACAGCCATCTCTCTGGAACTGCCAGCCAAGCCACTCCACATCTCTCTCACTCATACAGCCATCTCTCTGGAACTGCCAGCCAGCCACTCCACATAATGCCATGCAGTCGAGGTTTGGAAAAAGATCCTGTGATGTAACTTCCTGACTTCCTATTATATTTACTGCCTGTCATATTCAAACTATGTTGGAGAGGATGTAGTTACTGTTCCCAAATGGCAAGACACCACAAGAGAGTTGAACATCTCACTGTGATTATCTAATCAATGAGCTGATGAGGATGGATTTATGGTTCTCATCAGTATTGTATCCGTGTGTGTAATTTTTTTTTAAAGATTTTAAGTTTCAAACTATTTTGATTTAAGTTTCATTTTCTGAAAATTGTCTGTCGGCTGTTCTTTCTCACTTTTTTTATTTTCTTTCTTCCTGTATTGTGAAATGATAGACTTGCCCAGATAGYTCTCTCCTGGAATCTATGCAAATATGTTCTGGTGTCCTAACGCCAAGGCTGAAACAGGAGATGGGACTGAGTTGACGTGTAAATAATGTATAAACCAATGGGTCTTTTAGAAATACAGGGGCATGTGAATTAATCAAGAGGACTGAATGAAACACATGCAAAATGAATGTCTGAAATATTTTTATATAATTTAAGAGAGGGGAAAATAAAATATAACATGAGAAACAAAATCCCCAAAAAAATGTATGGGGGGAAAAAAATCTGTAAGAAACACACAAAAAATAAAGGGAACGTTTTTATTCATTTATAAATGTTTTACCTAGCCATATGAATTGTGTCATGATATTTCTTTATTTCGTCAATTATGCTTCTGACACACCACACAGAACAGTTGATGAACAGATGAGCTTCGCACCTAGAGATGATATTTTTCCGTCTTTCACCTGTTATTCTCCCTTTTTAAAATCATTCATTCTCAGGATCACAGGATGATTCGAGTGAGTGAATCTCATGCATGTCTAGAACGTTCACCACGGTTAGTGTGTTGGTTAATCTAGAACATTCACCAAGGTTAGTGTGTTGGTTAATCTAGAACATTCACCACTTCACCACTGTCAGTGTGTTGGTTAATCTAGAACATTCACCACGGTTAGTGTGTTGGTTAATCATTAGAACATTCACCACTGTAGTGTGTTGGTTTAATCTAGAACATCACCACTGTTAGTGTGTTGTTAATCTAGAACATTCACCACTGACTGTGTTGGTTGATCTAGAACATTCACCACTGACAGTGTGTGGTTGATCTAGAACATTCACCACGGTTAGTGTGTTGGTTAATCTAGAACATTCACCACTGTCAGTGTGTTGGTTGATCTAGAACATTCACCACGGTTAGTGTGTTGGTTAATCTAGAACGTTCACCACTGTCATGTGTTGGTTGATCTACAACGTTCACCACTGTCAGTGTGTTGGTTGATCTAGAACATTCACCACTGTCAGTGTGTTGGTTGATCTAGAACGTTCACCACGGTCAGTGTGTTGGTTGATCTAGAACATCACCACTGTCAGTGTGTTGGTTAATCTAGAACGTTCACCAATGTCAGTTGTTGGTTGATCTAGAACATTCACCACTGTTAGTGTGTTTGGTTAATCTAGAACATTCACCACTGACTGTGTTGGTTAATATAGAACGTTCACCACTGTCAGTGTGTTGGTTAATCTAGAACATTCACCACTGTTCAGTGTGTTGGTTAATCTAGAACATTCACCACTGACTGTGTTGGTTAATCTAGAACGATTCACCACTGTCAGTGTGTTTGGTTAATCTAGAACATTCACCACTGTTAGTGTTGGTTAATCTAGAACATTCACCACTTTAGTGTGTTGGTTATCTAGAACATTCACCACAGACAGTGTGTTGGTTAATCTAGAAACATTCACCTCTGTCAGTGTGTTGGTTGATCTAGAACATTCACCACTGACTGTGTTGGTTAATCTAGAACATTCACCACTGTTAGTGTGTTGGTTAACTAGAACATTCACCACTGTTAGTGTGTTGGTTAATCTAGAACATTCACCACGGACAGTGTGTTGGTTAATCTAGAACATTCACCATGTCAGTGTGTTGGTTGATCTAGAACATTCACACTGACTGTGTTGGTTAATCTAGAACATTCACCACTGTTAGTGTGTTGGTTAATCTAGAACATTCACCACTGTAGTGTGTTGGTTAATCTAGAACATTCACCACGGACAGTGTGTTGGTTAATCTAGACACACCACGGACAGTGTGTGTTAATCTAGAACATTCACCACGGAGCAGTGTGTTGGTTAATCTAGAACATTCACCACGGACAGTGTGTTGGTTAATCTAGAACGTTCACCACGGTCAGTGTGTGGTTAATCTAGACACTTCACCACGGACAGTGTGGTTAATCTAGAACGTTCACCACGACAGTGTGGGTGATCTAGAACGTTCACCACTGTCAGTGTGTTGGTTAATCTAGAACGTTCACCCGACGACAGTGTGTTGGTTATCTAGAACATTCACCACTGACTTTGTGTTGGTTGATCTAGAACATTCACCGGACAGTGTGTTGGTTAATCTAGAACATTCACCACTGACTGTGTTTGTTAATCTAGAACATTCACCACTGTCAGTGTGTTGGTTGATCTAGAACATTCACACACGACGTGTGTTGGTTGATCTAGAACATTCACCACGGTTGGTTGATCTAGAACATTCACCACGGACAGTGTGTTGGTTGATCTAGAACATTCACCACTGACAGTGTGTTGGTTAATCTAGAACATTCACCACTGACAGTGTGTTGGTTAATCCAGAACATTCCCACTGCAGTGTGTTGGTTAATCAAACATTCACCACTGACTTGTGTTGGTTAATCTAAAACATTCACCACTGACTGTGTGTTGGTTAATCTAGAACATTCACCACTGACTGTGTGTTGGTTAATCTAGAACATTCACCACTGACTGTGTGTTGGTTAATCTAGAAACATTCACCACTGACTGTGTGTTGGTTAATCTAGAACATTCACCACTGTCAGTGTGTTGGTTAATCTAGAACATTCACCACTGTCAGTGTGTTGGTTAATCTAGAACATTCACCATGTCAGTGTTGTTTAATCTAGAACATTCACCACTGACTGGTTTGTGTTGTTAATCCAGAACATTCACCACTGACTGTGTGTTGGTTATCACCGTGTCAATCGGAACTGTCCAACGTGGCCCGCTACCAAGGACTGTGGGCTCTCCTTCTCCGTGGCCGACGAGAGTAAGACATTTAAGCGGTTA
>NW_019942892.1:224967-233102 GCF_002910315.2 Salvelinus sp. IW2-2015 | reverse complement strand
TGTATTTATGGTTAATCTGAACATTCACCACGGACAGTGTGTTGGTTAATCTAGAACATTCACCACGGACAGTGTGTTGGTTAATCTAGAACATTCACCACTGACGTGTGTTGGTTGATCTAGAACATTCACCACGGACAAGTGTTGGTTAATCTAGAACGTTCACCACGGTCAGTGTGTTGGTAATCTAGAACATTCACCACGGACAGTGTGGTTAATCTAGAACGTTCACACGACAGTGTGGTTGATCTAGAACGTTCACCACTGTCAGTGTGGTGGTTAATCTAGAACGTTCACCACTGACAGTGTGTTGGTTAATCTAGAACATTCACCACTGACTGTGTGTTGGTTGATCTAGAACATTCACCACGGACCAGTGTGTTGGTTAATCTAGAACATTCACCACTGACTGTGTGTTTGTTAATCTAGAACATTCACCACTGTCAGTGTGTTGGTTGATCTAGAACATTCACACAGACAGTGTGTTGGTTGATCTAGAACATTCCCACCCGGTTGGTTGATCTAGAACATTCACCACGGACAGTGTGTTGGTTGATCTAGAACATTCACCACTGACAGTGTGTTGGTTAATCTAGAACATTCACCACTGAAGTGTTGTTGGTTAATCCAGAACATTCACCACTGTCAGTGTGTGGTTAATCCAGAACATTCACCACTGACTGTGTGTTGGTTAATCTAAAACATTCACCATGACTGTGTGTTGGTTAATCTAGAACATTCACCACTGACTGTGTGTTGGTTAATCTAGAACATTCACCACTGACTGTGTGTTGGTTAATCTAAAACATTCACCACTGACTGTGTGTTGGGATCTAGAACATTCACCACTGTCAGTGTGTTGGTTAATCTAGAACATTCACCACTGTCAGTGTGTTGGTTAATCTAGAACATTCACCACTGTCAGTGTGTTGTTTATCTAGAACATTCACCACTGACTGTGTGTTGGTTAATCCAGAACATTCACCACTGACTGTGTGTTGGTTAATCACCTGTGTCAATCGCGGAACTGTCCAACTGGCCCGCTACCAAGGACTGTGGGCTCTCCTTCTCCGTGGCCGACGAGAGTAAGACATTTAAGCGTGTTACCTTCAGTCCAAACGACCAACACAACACCCTCTTCATTACATTTACCTTTCGCATCCATATAAGGAGCTATAAAATACCCAGGGAGTGACAGTGTCTTTGAAAGAGGATAGTTTCATCACAGTATGTGAGAAGATCTACAGACAAAGGAACTGAGCAAGCTCCATTACCATAAATTGTCATCTGGACTGGGCCAAGTTGAAGTCCTGACTGCTGCTCTGATTGAAAGCTATGTGACTGACTGGTAGAGGCAGCCAACGGGTCAAATGTCTAAACTCTTCAAGCCTTCTTGTTGAATTACAGAGCTTGACCGCAGAGGACGTGGAGCATGAGACAGACTGTTGAGAGGAGAAAAGTTGGTATATACTAGACTACCAGCAGGAGCTGCAATGAGTACCTGGACTGAGGAAATATCATTGCCATTTCACACTACTGACGCCAAAGCTGAACAACTAACTCGAGCTGTAATTGCCCTGGTTATCCATCTACTGTACCTTAGTTGCTGGAACCATGCAGGAAGACACGTGAAAAGATCATATCTGAGCCAGCACTTTATGTTTGGCGTTGACATGATGGTAAAAAAATGGTTACTAGCAGTGGCTCTGGGTTACTTTAAACCAGGGGTGCTCAAACTTTTGGGATTGGTGACAAAATATAATCTGAGTGGTGGCCTCGGCCCAAACAAAGTTACATGATTTATTAAAAAATATTAAGGTAAGACCAATACCTTTTTAGGTCGTGAAATAATAGCTTTTTTGGAAGTAATCATGTAAAATGTCACTTCCAAACATTAATCAAATCATAACCATATAACTTGACACACATTCTGATTACCACCCACTGGCAAAAACTAGTAATCAAACATTTTTACCACAGTCATTCAACAACAAAAAATTGAATGTGCATGAAGTTGAATTAACGTGAAAATTGATTGCAAAAAACGTACTCAACGCAAGTGAATTTTTAACTTTATTTTACACACATTTTACGGAAATCCAACTATGTGGTGCATTTTCTGTTGTTGTGGTCGATTTCACGTTAATTCATGTTAGCTGGCAACTCAAGCCAAATGTAACAAACTAGATGGTATAAAACTTCTGTGCCCAGTGGCAGAGTATAAATTTTTTTACCCATTGTAGCGCATAGAAACTGCAACCAATTTCTAGGTTTCATAAGGCAGACTTTAAATGTGTGCAGGTTTTTGGGGGCCCAAGGCCCCCCACTCGCACGCAAAACAATTTTAGTGTCCCCCTCTTGCGCGGAGGATACAATATTTGCAGCTTTAAAGTTATGGCATTTTAGCCTTTGGGGGGGGGGGGTGTTGCAGTTTAAATCAGTTTCAGCAATTCACAAAATGTTTCATTGGGAAGAGAGAAAATGTTGCAGTTTTTCTATGCTACAATGGGTAAAAATGTAATACATCTGCCACTCAAGAGCTGGGTATAAGGCCAGAGAATGCATGGCATAGTACCTGATGCAATGACAGGGAGCACCTACTGAGTCAGATATTTTGAGCTCATTTAGTACAGATTGGATTCTACTGCTAGAGCTAGACACTGGTCTATGTCAGTTTTAATGATTTCCCTTATGGTTAATAAGGGGGTGGGAAGGTATGCAATCTAATCAGTTCTTAGGGAACCATCCAGGGCAAACTCTGGGATGCGACCACATGGTAAAGGCTAGTCTCAGTATTCACCACTGCCAGAGCTATGCAAGAGCATATCGTGTGTGCCAGTAGGTGTTTTTTCCTCCTAGTTCTCTGCATATTGTGCGGTGGGAGTGTTGGCCTTTTTTCCCTCCATTCACTTCAGGTTAGCTGCCAGATTGCAATAGATCACAGAGATTGTGTTAAAACATATCTTAGCAATCTTTACAACTGCCTGTCCATTTGCCCACATGTGTCCTGCCAAGGCCCCCTAATCCACAGAAACCCTTAACACAGAAGGAATTTTGCCTGCCTTGCCTACTCGCCACTGACACAACAGGGCAATACCATGTAACCAGAATTATGCTAAGACTCTGATTTTTCACTTTAAAATGTATGCCCCAAACAAAAACATGGATTTCAAAGTTTAACAAACGATAAGAACTCTATGCATAAATTACTTTTGAACAATTAATAGGAATTAAAAAAATCTATCATTTTTCTGGAACTATCTGTGCAGATGCAAATTCTTTCCATGAAATGGGTTTTTGTAACATTGTCAGTGGAAATTGTTAAAAACGATTCCTTGTGATATGTTTGCTTAAACTTTGAAAATCAATGTTTTTGTTGCGTATACATTTAAAGGTAAACATCGTGAGTCTCAGCATATTCTGTTACCATGGAATTGCCCAACATCAATATAGGCGGCTTGCATACCCACAAACACACACAATGGCTTCGTGTCCGTCAGCCCATGAGCTGGCCTCCCTAGCCCCCGTGTCCTCAGGCTATGTGTCAGACCACCTAGTGGTGGAGTGTGGTCGGTGGCATATTTCGGATCCTTGTCCGTAATCCCAGTGTGCTCTTGTCCCCCTACAGCTTTCAGGAATGTCAGGTCCACTTTTTACTCGTTTTAAGCCTACCCAATGAAAGGAGCCGATAGGTGGTGAACATTAATTGACTTGCCCCGTGCACTCACTTCTGTTATCTGAAAAAGTGCTTTGAGAGGCTTTAATTGAGATCATATCTCCAACCTTAAACTCGATTTACTCCAAATTAGCACCATCGAACCTGCATTAAGATTTAGCCTACTTGGATAACGTAATAAAAAGATCAGTAATTACCCACAAAGAACGACATTGACAAACCATCAACAACACTGAGCACATCGCCCTATGAATCATTGTGGATCAGTAAATGAGTATTTAACTGAAATATGCATTATATGTAAGTGGTATATAATTAGAAACAACAAGACTTCAGCCATTATCAAACCCAAGTGTGTTAACCTTCGCAAGGCTGCAGGCCCAGACGGCATCCCTAGCCGTGTCCTCAGAGCATGTGCAGACCAGCTGGCTGGTGTGTTTACGGACATATTCGATCTCTCCCTATCCCAGTATGCTGTCCCCACACGCTTCAAGATGGTCACCATTGTTCCTGTACCCAAGCCCAAGAAGGCAAAGGGAGCTGAACTTAATTGACTATTGCCCCGTAGCACTCACTTCTGTTATCATGAAGTGCTTTGAGAGGCTAATTGAGGATCATATCTCCACCTTAACTGATACCCTAGACCCACTACAATTTGCTTACTGACCAAATAAATCCACAGACGACGCAATCAACCATCACACTGCAAACTGCCCTATCCCATCTGGACCAGAGGATTACCTAATGTAAGAGTGTTATTCATTGACAACAGCTCAGCATTCAACACCATAGTACCCTCCAAGCTCATCATTAAGCTGGAGGCCCTGAGTGTGAACCCCGTCCTGTACAACTGGGTCCTGGACTTCCTGATGGGCCGCCCCCAGGTGGTGACGGTAGGAAATACTCTGCTGATCCTCAACACATCGGCCCCACAAGGGTGCGTGCTCAGCCCCCTCCTGTACTCCCTGTTCAACATTGACTGCGTTGCCATGCACGTCTCCAACTCAAACATCAAGTTTGCAGACGACACAACAGTAGTAGGCCTGATTACCAACAATGACGAGACAGCGTACAGGGAGGAGGTGAGGCCCTGGGAGAGTGGTGCCAGGAAAATATCCTTTCACTCAACGTCAACAAAACAAAGGAGATGATCGTGGACTTCAGGAAACAGCAGAGGGAGCTCGCCCCTATTCACATTGACAGGACCGCAGTGGAGAAGGTGGAAAGCTTCAAGTTCCTCGGCCTACACATCACTGACAATCTGAAATTGTCCACCCGCACCGATAGTGTGGTGAGGAAGGCGCAACAAATTTGGCTTGGCCCCTAAAACCCTCACAAACTTTTACAGATGCACAATTGAGAGCATTCTGTTGGGCTGTATCACCGCCTGGTACGGCAACTTAACCACCTGCAACCGCAGGGCTCTCCAGAGGGTGGTGCGGTCTGCCCAACCCATCACCAGGTGCAAACTACCTGCACTCCAGGACAACTACAGCACCCGATGTCACTGGAAGGCCAAAAAGATCAGCAAGGACATCAACCACCACAGCCTGTCCATCCTGCTGTCATCCAGAAGGCGAGGTCAGTACAGGTGCATCAAAGCTGGGACCAAGAGACTGAAAAACAGCTTCTGTCTKAAGGCCATCAGACTGTCAAATAGCCATCACTAGCCAGCTTCCACCTGGTTATGCAACCCTGCACCTTACAGGCTGCTGCCCTATATACAGTTGAAGTTGGATATTTACATACACTTAGGTTGAAGTCATTGAAACTAGTTTTTCAACCACTCCACAAATTTCTTGTTAACGAACTATAGTTTTGGCAAGTCGGTTAGGACATCTACTTTGTGCATGACACAAGTAATTTTTCCTAAATATTTTTTACAGACAGATTATTTCACTTATAATTCACTGTATCACAATTCCAGTGGGTCAGAAGTTTACATACTCTAAGTTGAGTGTGCCTTTAAACAGCTTGGAAAATAAAAGATAATGATGTCATGGCTTTAGAAGCTTCTGATAGGCTAAATGAGTCGATTGGAGGTGTACCTGTGGATGTATTTCACGGCCTACCTTCAAACTCAGTGCATCATGGGAAAATCAAAAGAAATTAGCCAAGACCTCAGAAAAAGATTGTAGACCTCCACGAGTCTGGTTCATGCTTGGGAYCAATTTCCAAACACCTGAAGGTACCACGTTCATCTGTAAAATCAATAGTACGCAAGTATAAACACCATGGGACCACGCAGCCGTCATACCGCTCAGGAAGGAGACGTTTTCTGTCTCCTAGAGATGAATGTACTTTCACATTCTTAAAATAAAGTGGTGATCCTAACTGACTAAGACAGGGATTTTTACTAGGATGAAATGTGTGGAATTGTGAAAAACTGAGTTGAAATGTATTTGGCTGAGGTGTATGTAAACTTCTGACTTTCAACTGTACATGGAATCACTGGCCACTTTAATAATGAAACACTAGTCACTTTAATGTTTACATACTGCTTTACTTATCTCACGGTAGAATAGAACACAGTATATACATATATTTTAGTCAATGCCACTCCGACGATTGCTCAATCTAATATTTAAGTATTTCTTAATTCCATCATTTTACTTTTAGATTTGTGTGATTGTTGTGAATTGTTAGATACTACTGCACTGTTGGGGTTACACCAATGCCATGATTACTGTATATATATGTGAAACCTTTGTATGCTTGCAATGCGCAAATGACGGGAAAACACTGGGTAAATGGAGATGTACTGCTTAGTTCTCAGGCTGAGAACGGCCTGCTCCTGCTGATAGTCACACGGCCTCAAGGCCGAGATAGTAGCGCTGAGAAACCACAGTCGAGACATGTTTTTTCTCATCTTTGATACTTTTGCATCTAATCCAATGCAACAATGTTAAGATATGATTGACGGTAGGTTATCCACATCAACTAGTATAAAGAGTGTTGTCTCCTGTTTCGCCACAAAGATCTTTACTATAGACGACTGAGGTATTCTGTATGTGAATCTCTGTCTGCAATTGCGTTTATTACTAAAGAGTTTTATCCCAAGGTTCCTGTGTCATCTATCTGGAACACTGATTGTTAAAGGAAACTTACATCACCCCATGCAAAGGACCACCCAACTCCAAGAAACAAAAGTATTTCACTACACCTGCAATAACATCTGCTAAAATTATGTATGTATCTGACCGATAACATTTGATTTGATTTGGTGTCGCGGTAATACATTCACCGTAACAGTCCTAATCCTGACAGAGAGACTGTCTAGTACTGATCATCCTGACAGACTGTCTAGTACTGATCATCCTGACAGACTGACTGTCTAGTACTGATCATCCTGACAGACAGACTGTCTAGTACTGATCATCCTGACAGACAGACGTCTAGTACTGATCATCCTACAGACGTCATACTGATCATCCTGACAGACGGTCTAGTATTGATCATCCTGACAGTCTGTCTAGTACTGATCATCCTGACAGACAGACTGTCTAGTACTGATCATCCTGACAGACAGACTGTCTAGTACTGATCTACCTGACAGACTGATCATCCTGACAGAGAGACTGTCTAGTACTGATCATCCTGACAGACAGACTGTCTAGTACTGATCATCCTGACAGACTGATCATCCAGACAGACAGACTGTCTAGTACTGTCATCCTGACAGACAGACTGTCTATACTGATCATCCTGACAGACAGACTGTCTAATACTGATCATCCTGACAGACACACTGTCTAGTACTGATCATCCTGACAGACACACTGTCTAGTACTGATCATCCTGACAGACACACTGCTTAGTACTGATCATCCTGACAGACACACTGTCTAGTACTGATCATCCTGACAGACACACTGTCTAGTACTGATCATCCTGACAGACAGACTGTCTAGTACTGATCACCTGACAGACAGACTGTCTAGTACTGATCATCCTGACAGACACACTGTCTAGTACTGATCATCCTGACAGACACACTGTCTAGTACTGATCATCCTGACAGACACACTGTCTAGTACTGATCATCCTGACAGACAGACTGTCTAGTACTGATCATCCTGACAGACAGACTGTCTAGTACTGATCATCCTGACAGACGACTGTCTAGTACTGATCATCCTGACAGACACACTGTCTAGTACTGATCATCCTGATAGACACACTGTCTAGTACTGATCATCCTGACAGACAGACTGTCTAGTACTGATCATCCTGACAGACACACTGTCTAGTACTGATCATCCTGACAGACAGTCTGTCTAGTACTGATCATCCTGACAGACAGACTGTCTAGTACTGATCATCCTGACAGACAGACGGTCTAGTACTGATCATCCTGACAGACAGACGGTATAGTACTGATCATCCTGACAGACAGACTGTCTAGTACTGATCATCCTGACAGACAGACGGTATAGTACTGATCATCCTGACAGACTGT
>NW_019942892.1:204031-222166 GCF_002910315.2 Salvelinus sp. IW2-2015 | reverse complement strand
TGTGCAAAAAATGCAAATCAATCCGAAAACAACAGCGAAGGACCTGTGAAGATGCTGGAGAAATGGGTACAAAAGTATCTATATCCACAGTAAAACGATTCCTATATCGACATAACCTGAAAGGCCGCTCAGCAAGGAAGAAGCCACTGCTCTAAAACCGCCATAAAAAACCAGACTACGGTTTGCAACTGCACATGGGACGAGGATCGTACTTTTTGGAGAAATGTCCTCTGGTCTGATGAACAAAAATAGAACTGTTTGGCCGTAATGACCATGTTATGTTTGGAGGAAAAAGGGGAGGCTTGCAAGCCGAAGAACACCATCCCAACCTTGAAGCACGGGGTGCCGATCATGTTTGTGGTGTTTGCTGCAGGAGGACTGGTGCACTTCACAACATAGATGGCATCATGAGGAAAGGAAAATGATGTGGATATATTGAAGCAACATCTCAAGACATCAGTCAGGAAGTTAAAGCTTGGTTCGCAAATGGGTCTTCCAAATGGACAATGACCCCAAGCATACTTCCAAAGTTGTGGCAAAATGGCTTAAGGACAACAAAATCAAGGTATTGGAGTGGCCATCACAAAGCCTTGACCTCAATCCTATAGAAAATTTGTGGGCAGAACTGAAAAAGTGTGTGCGAGCAAGGAGGCCCACAAACCTGACTCAGTTACACCAGCTCTGAGGAATGGACCAAAAATCACCCAACTTATTGTGGAAGCTTCTGGAAGGCACCCGAAATGTTTGACCCAAGTTAAACAATTTAAAGGCAATGCTACCAAATACTAATTGAGTGTATGTAAACTTCTGACCCACTGGGAAGTGTATGAAAGAAATAAAAGCTGAAATAAATCATTCTTTCTACTATTATTCTGACATTTCACATTCTTAAAATAAAGTGGTGATCCTACTGACTTAAGACAGGGAATTTTTACTAGGATGAAATTTAGGAATTGTGAAAAACTAGTTGAAATGTATTTGGCTGAGCTGTATGTAAACTTCTGACTTTCAACTGTACATGGAATCACTGCCACTTTAATAATGAAACACTAGTCACTTTAATGTTTACATACTGCTTTACTTATCTCACGGTAGAATAGAAACAGTATATACATATATTTTAGTCAATGCCACTCTGACATTGCTCAATCTAATATTTAAGTATTTCTTAATTCCATCATTACTTTTAGATTTGTGTGTATTGTTGTGAAATGTTTGATACTACTGCACTGTTGGGGTTACACCAATGCCATGATTACTGTATATATATGTGATAACCTTTGTATGCTTGCAATGCGCAAATGCAGGGAAAACACTGGGTAAATGGAGATGTACTGCTTAGTTCTCAGGCTGAGAACGGCCTGCTCCTGCTGATAGTCACACGGCCTCAAGGCCGAGATAGTAGCGCTGAGAAACCACAGTCGAGACATGTTTTCTCATCTTTGATACTTTTGCATCTAATCCAATGCAACAATGTTAAGATATGATTGACGGTAGGTTATCCACATCAACTAATAAAAGAGTGTTGTCTCCTGTTTCGCCACAAAGATCTTTACTATAGACCACTGAGGTATTCTGGATGTGAATCTCTGTCTGCAATTGCGTTTTATTACTAAAGAGTTTTATCCCAAGGTTCCTGTGTCATCTATTGGAACACTGATTGTTAAAGGAAACTTACCTCACCCCATGCAAAGGACCACCCAACTCCAAAACAAAAGTATTTCACTACACCTGCAATAACATCTGCTAAATATATGTATGTATCTGACCGATAACATTTGATTTGATTTGGTGTCGCGGTAATACATTCACCGTAACAGTCCTAATCCTGACAGAGAGACTGTCTAGTACTGATCATCCTGACAGACTGTCTAGTACTGATCATCCTGACAGACTGACTGTCTAGTACTGATCATCCTGACAGACAGACTGTCTAGTACTGATCATCCTGACAGACAGACTCAGACTGATCATCCTGACAGCGTCTATACTGATCATCCTGACAGACGGTCTAGTATTGATCATCCTGACAGTCTGTCTAGTACTGATCATCCTGACAGACAGACTGTCTAGTACTGATCATCCTGACAGACAGACTGTCTAGTACTGATCATCCTGACAGACTGATCATCCTGACAGAGAGACTGTCTAGTACTGATCATCCTGACAGACAGACTGTCTAGTACTGATCATCCTGACAGACTGATCATCCAGACAGACAGAACTGTCTAGTACTGATCATCCTGACAGACAGACTGTCTAGTACTGATCATCCTGCAGACAGAACTGTCTAGTACTGATCATCCTGACAGACACACTGTCTAGTACTGATCATCCTGACAGACACACTGTCTAGTACTGATCATCCTGACAGACACACTGTCTAGTACTGATCATCCTGACAGACACACTGTCTAGTACTGATCATCCTGACAGACAGACTGTCTAGTACTGATCATCCTGACAGACAGACTGTCTAGTACTGATCATCCTGACAGACACTGTCTAGTACTGATCATCCTGACAGACACACTGTCTAGTACTGATCATCCTGACAGACACACTGTCTAGTACTGATCATCCTGACAGACAGACTGTCTAGTACTGATCCAATCTCTCTCTTGCTAGTACCTGCATATCATATGATTAAAGTTTCATGCTCGTCTGTTGACGTGTCCTTCTCATCAACATTCTCCAAACCACTACCCTCTCCTCATCAAGCCAAATCCACTGACGGAAACGAACCTATTAAACAGAAGAAGAAGAAAACAGCTGTCAGGGCAGATGAATTCCTTCACTTTGTGTGCCGACTTGGAAARTGGAGGAGTTTGGGCTGTCTCCTAGCAACACCAAACAAGAAAACAAAAGAGAGAAGTTGAGAGAGAGAGAGAACGTTAGAGTTGAGTGGTCATAAAGAACAACAGTGTGTGGGGGTGGAACAGGTGTTGGATACCTAGGAACAGGTAAGGCAATTCTGTTAATATCATAATATKTTTTTTAAGACAGACAGTTCATGACTTTAGATTATATAACTTAATGAAATGCTTACGGTATTCAGTGGTAATTGGGGAATGGAGCCCTTTATGTATTAGTTTAAATTAGTGAAATATACTAAAGGCGACCTGACCAAATTCACATAGAAATGTGCGTTATAGATCTGTCATTCTCATTGAAAGCAAGTCTAAGAGATCTGTTCTGTGTGTGAATTTATTTTTTTGCCTCTTTAGACTGTCTCTGTCAGAATGAACAGCACCTGACCATCTGTCAGGATTTTATGCACCAGCTTCAAACAGCTGAAAATGCAATATTTTTGGTTATGGAAAATATATTTCACATTTAAATGAAATGAGGAAAACTATTAGAATTTTATCAACCGGGAAATGGCAGAGTGATTTCTGCATCTTTAATAAGTGTGTCTTTAATGTGTCATGTGTCTTTAAGGTTTAAATGTTTCTAAATATATTCATATTTCATGCTTCAAAGGACAAGCAATTATAATAAAATACAAACAGTGTTCAAAGTACAAATAACAGAGAGACAGTTATTTACAATGTTATTCTCCTCTCGCTTGTTGTGCCTACAGATGAAATAATATCTATCCATTTAGCAGACGCTATTGTCCAAAGTGACCTACAGTCATGAGTGTATACATTTTACATACGGGAGGTGCCGGGAATCAAACCCACTATCCTAGCATTGCATGCGCCATTCTCTACCAACAGAACTACAGATGTAGGAACTTAATTTGGGTCAGTTTGCTACGGCAGGAAAATGATCCTGCAGCAACAGGAAATGTGGAATATAATTAATTAAAGTTTTTGTAGGGGTTGAAACATTTTTTTTGTTAGAGCAAATCAAGTCTGACATTTCAAAGTGGAAAATACAAACTTTAGAAGCTTTTTTTAAACCTTTGAATACACTACTAAGTTTGCATTTCCTGCTGTGCAGGAACATGTTCTGCAACAAAAGTAATCAAATTACGATCCTACATCRGTATGGCTGTCAGAGAGAGAGAGAGTGTGTGTGTGTGTGTYTRACTCACACAACATGATGTTGCAGCAACAGGACCTTCTCATCTATAATGTAGGGTGGTAATGTAAGGAGAACCCTGTGATATCAAGAGAGGGACTCGCGCTGTCATAGGCCGACTGCCACACAGCCTGACTGACAGACACCCACCCTTAGCAAACATGGCTGTCTCATAGTCGCCTGACACAACCTGAGATAGTCTCTGCTCATCAGTGGTGTAGTGTCTGCTGATTTACATAAAGTTTTATTCAAATGAGTGAGTTTTTATTTGCTTCATTTCCATTTTAGAATGGAATGAGGAGAGATTGTAGTAGGATTTCTCATTTAGTTCCTCTCCTCAAAATGTTATAAGATCACGGAGGCACTACRGTGACATCTGCTGAGTGTTGTGTTTCCCAGACAGGATTTCTATACCTACACCGTGGTTTGCCCAAGAAGAAGAAATATCATTGTAATATTTTATAACAAAGTCTATAAAGTGATATCATTTATTCCTACGTAGCATCAGTAGCGGTGTGCGTGGGTAAAAATCACTGGGGAAGCTAAGACCGAAACAAAACAAAAAACTGGAGCTGCCTCCACTATTCCAGCACCATTTCAACTTCATCAAATCACCTCTGCTTAGTCTAAAAGGTGACAACTAAAAGATACCAAAAAACAATTTAGTCCAATCGACTTAAGCTAAATGTGATGTGGCTGACCGTGGTTCTGATTTGTGTGTGTAAGTAGAAAAAACATGTTGAATCACCCTCTTTGCAGAGAAACACCAATGCCATCCGCCCCTCTTTCATGTTGTCTAAATGGTCTATGACTCTGTCATACAGTACAGCCTTACATTTGTGTTGTTGTCCTAGGCTACCTGGCTAAAATGCTTTCTCGCAAGCCTAACTTCCTTTCATGGGCAACGATCCACCAGGCCAGCTAGTTAACATTAGCTAGTTAACATTAGCTAGTTAGCTAGTTAACATTAGCTAGTTAACATTAGCTAGTTAGCTAGTTAACATTAGCTAGTTAACATTAGCCTACTACATTGAACGTCCATCCTCTCAGAGTCACAATGTATGAATTAATGGTTGCGTCAGAATCCACGTTATAATCACAATCCTTGGCCAGTACGGAGAATTAAGTAAAACCATAAGTCCAAATACCTATCACCATCTATGGCTAATTTAGGAAAGGGACAATTTTAGCTAGCTAGCAACCGGAGGACAACTGAACGAGATGCAACAATTTAAGTTGTTTCTGTGAATTACATATTTCTCTTGAATCGATGCGATAGGAGTGAAGTCAAATCCAAACTGGTTTCCCTTGACGCTTTTTGTTGATCCGCCAGAACCATTCACWGTTGAGCGCACTCAGTTTAGCTCAACGCCGATTGGTTATTATTATTATTATTAAGAGGCCAAATACTCGCTGGCTTTCTCTTGCATTCAATGCTACAGGTGGCAACAATGATTTGTCTTGTCAAATCATATGGTCATTGTCCTGCCAAATATGGCAGCCTACCCACCCCCAAAAAAATTCCATCACTATTACTCACAATTGGGGCTCCCGAGTGGCGCAGCGGTCTAAGACACTGCATCTCAGTGCAAGAGGCGTCACTGCATCACATCCGGTTGTGATTGGGTGTCCCGTAGGGCGGCGTACAATTGGCCCAGCGTCTTCCGGGTTTGGCTGGGGTAGTTGTTACTGTTCCCCAGTAGGCCGTCATTGTAAATAAGAATTTGTTCCTAATTTAATTGTCTGGTTAAATGAAAAAAACAATGTCATCCTTGTTTGGACCAAACGGCATCAGATAGATGGCCTACACATAGAGAGACAGAGGGGCGCTGTTACGCTCGCTCGGAAGCTTTCTCAATGACACACAGCCTCTTGCGAATTGAAGGACAATTATGAAGACACGGAGAGACAAAAGAAAGATTATTTGTTGTCCATTTTTGGTGGAAGCCTGGCAACCCTTTGCATCCATAAATACACACCACTGTGTATATTCGTGCGTTCTGATATCTCCTCGTCACATGGCTGTTCCCAGGGGCTTCGTTCTGCTATCTCCTCGTCACATGGCTGTTCCCAGGGGCATCGTTCTGCTATCTCCTCGTCACATGGCTGTTCCCAGGGGCATTGTTCTGTTATCTCCTCATCACATGACTGTTGCCAGGGGCATTGTTCTGTTATCTCCTCATCACATGACTGTTGCCAGGGGCATCTTATTGTCATAATACAGCAGGCAGGCAGATTGGAAGAACAAACATCTTTCTTTCGCTGATGTTTCTCATAGTCAGTTTGTTGTAGTTCATGAATAAAATATCAAAGCCAGGCTCTCCTCAGTGATGTCTAATTTCTCCAGGCGAGGAGAATGGGGGAGTAATGTCACTGACTTGGGGGCCTGTATTAGATGTTTGGTGGTGACACTCTAGGCTGACTAGCTTCACCTCCCTCTCTGGTCTGACTAGCTTCACCTCCCTCTCTTCTATCTAGAGGATTCTGACTCTGTCTTCATTTGAAATGCTAATAGATTTCTCAATGCCAATGCACTCTCTCTCTCTCTCTCTCTCTCTCTCTCTCTCTCTCTCGTTCTCCCTCCCCTCTTTCTCTTCTCCTCTCTCATTCTCCTCCCTCCCTCTCTCGTTCTCCTCCCTCCCTCTCTCTTTCTCTTCCCCTCTCTCTCGTTCTCCTCCCTCCCTCCCTCCCTCTCTCTTTCTTTTCCCCTCCCTCTCTCTTTCTTTTCCCCTCTCTCTCGTTCTTCTCCCTCCCTCTCTTTCTTTTCCCCACTCTCTTGCAGGCTACTGTCTCTTTCAACAGCGACTGTATATCATCTTTCCATAGGCATACAGTCCTGTTTGCAGTGTGGCAACAGGTGTAACTGCATGCAGGGGGTAAATTGTCTTGGTGGAATTTCTTCCATGGAACAATACTAATTGGCTTATATACACTAAACAAAAAATAAAACAAAAATATAAACGGAACACTAAATTATTTTACTGACTTGGATGAACAGTACTAGACAGTCTCTCTGTCAGGATGAACAGTAAGTCAGTATATAAGGGAATCAGTTAATTTAAATAAATAAAAAGGTCCTAATCTATGGATTTCACATGATTGGGAAAACAGATATGCATCTGTACGTCACAGATACCTTAAAAATAAGGTAGGGGCGTGGATCAGAACCAGTCAGTATCTGTTGTGACCTGATCTCCTTCGCATAGAGTTGATCAGGCTGTTTGTGGCCTGTGCAATGTTGTCCCACCTCCTCTTCAATTGCTGTGTGGAGTTGCTGGACATCGGCTGGAACTGGAACACGCTGTCGTACACAGCGATGCAGAGCACCCCAAACATGCTCAATGGGTGACATGTCTGGTGAGCATGTACAGTTCGTACAGAAGTTCTTTGGTTGTGCAAACCCACAGTTCCATCAGCTGTCTGGGTGGCGCTTCTCAGACGATCCGCCAGGTGACGAAGCCGGATGTGGAGGTCCTGGGCTGGCGTGGTTACACGTGGTCTGTGGTTGTGAGACCGGTTGGACGTACTGCCAAATTCTCGAAAACGACGTTGGCGGCTTATGGTAGAGAAATTAACATTTAATTCTCTGGCAACCGGTCTGATGGACATTCCTGCAGTCAGCATGCCAATTGCACGCTCTCTCAATACTTGAGACATCTGTGACATTGTGTTGTGTGACAAAACTGCACATTTTAGAGTGGCCTCTTATTGTCCTCAGCACAGGGTGCACCTGTGTAATGAACATGCCGTTTAATCAGCTTCTTGATATGCCACACCTGTCAGGTGGATGGACTTTCTTGGCAAAGGGAGAAATGCCTACTAACAGGGATGTAAACAAATGTGTGCACCAAATTTGAGAGAAATAGGCTTTTTGTGTGTAAGGAAAATGTCTGCGATCTTTTATTTCAGTTCATGAAATATGGGACCAACACTTTACACGTTGCGTTTATATTTTTGTATAACCCTAACCCTAACCCCTAACCCTAAGCACAGATGTTGCTGTTCTGTTGATATGGTGTTGGTTGATAACAGTAAGGAAAGTCCACTAGGTTTGTGAATATCTCTTTTCTGTGTGTCTGCGAGAACAGTGTATTGAAGAGTCTGCCTGCGGTAGAGAGATCAGCATATGGCGCCTGTCACAATGAGTCTGTCAGCTATACAAGAACAGGATGCTGCAGGTCTTTAACAACACACACACACACACACACACACACACACACACACTACGTGCTGAATCCAAAATGTATGTGACAGCCATAGTCAGACAGATCATGGGTCAATACTGTACAAGTTCAGATTATTTTGCAGTAATTAGTTGACATGCTATGGAATGACATAAGTCAAAGGCATTCAAAACATTTTAACAGATTTTTTTTTTCTCTTCTTGTTCTTTTCTCAGGGTAAGGAGTGACTTCGTTGCTAGGCCGAGATCTAGTAGCAGGTAGGCCTGCTCATACTGTGGCTCTGACACCCTAGCCTCCACCCCTTGGTCTGCCATTATGTTCCCCATCCATCCCCACAGCCCCAGTCCCTRGGGTCAGTCTGACACAGAGACCCCAGAGGAAGACCACCTAGCCCCCATCTCCCCCTCCCTCCTGACCTGCTGGGCCACCCAGGCCCTGCGTGACCTGGCCCGGGGGGAGACAGAGCTGCGACGGCTGCTGGAGCGCCAGGTGGCTGAGACAGAGGGAGTGAGCAGGGGGCTGGAGCGTGCCATACTAGGGGCGAGACGTGAGGAGCGGCGTCTGCTGGAGAGAGTGGAGCAGGACCACCGGGACACCCAGCGCAGGCTGGAGCAGCTGCAGAGGGAAAATGCTGCGGCCGCCCGCGTTAGTCAGGCCCTGCTGGACCAGAGGCTCCGTAAGGTCGCCCAGCTGCGGGAGCTGATCCAGAGAAGTGGTCAGGGCCAGACGGGGCCCGAACAGAACCTCCTGATCAGAGGGGTCGCCGACCTCCTCCAGCCCTGGGAGATCTCCCTCTCCCTGAAGAAGGTGAGCTTCAGACCCAGCTCCCAGCCCAATGTCGTGACCTTCGGGGAGATCAGATTCCAGGAGCACAATCTCTGTCTTAATGTCGGGGGTTGTGGGCCAGAGGGACAGTTTTGTGCCCTACACTCTGGGGAGCACTGTGGGAATGCCCAGCACGGGGGTGCAGGGSAAGTGAGAAGTACCCCCGATGGAGGGACTGGGCCGGGGCAGGATGTGACCTCACCGACAGGCAGTGGGAACCTGAGGGTTGTCAGGAAGATCCGCCTCTCTGCCAGGAGTGACGAGGAGTCCGGAGAAGAGAAGAAGTCATCCACTAAAAGGAGACGCTGGCCTCCTAAGAAGGAGCCCTCTGATAGGGAGTCATCCCAGGATGAGGAGATAGAGTCCCCTATATCTCAACCACGAGAAGAGGACCTCTTCCTGGCCGTCCCCGCGTCGCTTAGCAACGGAGACTCTGAAGAGGACTTGAGGCACAGGGCGAACAATTTCGGCGGCCGGCTGGGTTACGGGGTCATGAGCAAGAGGAAGCAACGCACCCTGGTCATGGTCTCTGGCCGTGAGCCCTGCTCCTCACCAGAGGGGGGCAGACTGGAGCACAGCAGCCTCAGTCCCTGCTGGAGCCTGGACAGCCAGGATGGAGGAGACAGCAGAGGCAGAGTGAGACAGAGTGAGTTCCCCAGGGGAGCGCCGTCTCCTAGCTACAGAACAATGGGCTCTCCCTCTCCTAAGGTCAGTCCTAGGGAGCCACTGACCAGCTATAGCTGCATGGACCTCACCTCCAGAGAGTGCCCTCACTCGTGCCTCAGCGTGTCCTCTGATGACCACCAAATGGGCCCCACGGGGGACTCTGGCCATCCTCTTTCCCCAGCCGACAGCCTGGATTCCTGCTACACCTTCATAGTCAGCTCCCCCCGGGATCACAGCCTTAGAGGCTCCCTGAACCACGACCCCCGCCTGTCCAAGTCAGCGGCAGACTTGTCACGCAAGACCCGCCCACTGATCAACAGTGGGAGGGGGGAGCATGTGGGGGCCTGGAGGGTGAACAGGAGCAGCCTGACCTCCACCACCACCTCCATCCCCCCGACACTAAGCCGAGGACACACCGTCTCTGAGGGTCTACAGAGCCCCTCCGGGCGCAGAGACTCTGGGGTTTGGGGCCCAGTAGCCAAGAGGCAGAGTGGGATTCTAGAGAGTACCAGCCGGGTGAGCAGGTGTCTCTCCATGTCGGTCATAGACTCTGCCTCTCAGGAGCAGCAGGGGAGAGGCTGGGGGGAGAGAGGGGAGAGAGGAGAGCCTGCTCTGACGGAGATGGAAGAGGAAAGAGGCCATCTCCAGCCCCAGCTTGGGTGTCTGATCCGTCAGTTTGGTAAACAAGGCTCCGGTCGTGCCGACCTCACCCTGCCCAGCGGGGTCCACGCCACGCCCCAGGGGCAACTTTTCGTAGTGGACTGTGGGAACGCCCGCGTCCAGGTGACCGACCCGCGAGGGAACGTCCTCCAGCAGGTGACCTCCACGACCTCCGAGGGCTCCGTCCGACGCTGCCGGAACTACTTCGACATCGCCGTCAACGCCAAGGGCCTGATCGCTCTGAGCTGCGCAGCGGAGCGCGCACTCCTGGTGTTCAGCCGCCACGGCCGTCTGCTCCAGACCTTCGGCGGGTTGGGGATGGGCGCCGCCAAGGATGAGCTGGAGGCCCCCCGGGGTGTGACGGTGACCCGGCTGGATGAGTTCCTCGTGGCGGACATCCGGAAAGGCACCCTGACCACCCTCAAGCTGGACCCCAAGACGGGCTCTCGGCTGGAGCGCACAGTGGTGACGGGTTTCCACAGGCCCTACCTGGTGGCCACCTGCCTGAGCTCTGGCCTGGTGGCCGTGTCAGAGAGGGGTAGCGAGACGGGCCGGGAGCCCTGCGTCAAGGTGCTGGAGCCGGGCTGGAACACGGTGAGGGTCCTGGGGGTGTGTGCCGGCATGGGGCCCGTCCTGACCAACCCTTGGGGGATCTGCATAGACAGGGATGGAGATGTGGTGGTGGTGGACTGGGGCAGGCAACACAGGGTGGTGATGTACCCAGCCCAGGGGGTAGGCAGGCCTATAATCACCCAGGGGCTGAGCAGCCCACGAGGCCTGGCCCTGCTTCCTGAGGGGCATCTAGTGGTGTCAGACAGCATGKACCACTGTATCAAGATCTACCGGTACAAGTGATGTCACCAGAACACTGTGCATCAATAACACTCCCACAGAATTATGAGAAGGGGGACGTCATGTTTCTTTGTTATATGCTGAGACTTGTCTTTTCACCTAACCAAATGTGAACTGTTTTTGAAGTAACACAGTGTAGAGTATTATTTCCTGTAATTTCAGCTAGCCTGTTCTCTGTCTACAAAGTCCTCCGTCTATAGCCCTTAGGGATAACCTACATGATTGAATCATGCCCTGCAGATGTCAGCAGTGAGACATCAAAATCCAATTTATCAAGTCTTTCCCTAGAATCATACCGTTTGGAATATCAAAGTTTACAGTAGTTCCCAAGGGCACTGTAATCAGAGTAAAGACAAACATACTGGAAACTGATGTCATCAGCGTCACTGTCATGTGATTACTCATAAATGCTTACCATTCGTTACATTCAGATGTTGTAAAGTTGAGAAGACTCTTGTACTATTTCCCTGTTCAATGTGATTTTCTGTTTGCTGTGTAAAATATATATATTTATATATATATGTTCTTGAGTTATCTGTAATCTTGTCACAGTTGTCCTTAGTATTTCTGGAATCTGGGGAAACAGTTCTATAATTTTCTACACTGTCGTGGCGTTATATTCTGACAGCGTGACAATCCTGTAGGCTGGAGGCTGTATACCTCCCTTCCCACTCAGCTTCAATCACAGCTTGTCTTTCTCTCACAGCAACAAAAACAGCACATGCATATTCTCCATTCTAGGATGGATTTACTGTGATAAATAACTCAAGTAACTTCCAACAATGACTCTGCTGTCCAACTCCTCTCCTCACTCGTGTGTGTGTGTGTGTGTTTCTGAATGTCTGCGATATGAAAGATGTCTCACAGAGGAAGCCGCTGCATCGTGTTACTAAGGATTAACCTCCAAAGTGTGAAAATGCTAATGAGTTCATCCAGAATAAACATCAGAGGCATCATGACACATCAAGAAGTGCGTGTTATTTTTGTGTTAAGCTTTTTTGTTGTAGTTAGTCTCGTGGCTTATCTTCTTTTTAAACTTAATTACTAGGCTTTCTCTGAAATCTCTCCCATAACAGCACATTATCTGCATATTTAATCAATACAACTTTAGCTTTTCATGTTTTTGCATTGTGCACAGATCGACTCCCCACTTCCACCCTAAATGATTGATTTACTGTGTAGGCTTAACGGAATCCCTACAGACTCGTCTGACCCGACAGCTTTGTCCTTTTCTGTAAAAAAATATAAATCAAAAATGGACCCAATTCCAGCCTCCGAACGTCAGAAGACAYCTTTCTGAGCAGGTGAAGCTCGAAAAAATTTGGACCGTGAAGAGCGAGGTGAGAGAGTGTGAGAAAATCCTGTAAAAACATCATGTTTTAGAGCTGGGACACACAGCCAGGGTGAAGAATGAGATTCAAACCAGTTCCACCTGTCCTCCACATGCACCTCTGCTGGAGATGTAAAATGCAAAGCGATGTGATTTGCAAAAGTAATATTTAAACGTCACTTTTATGGAAAAGTGCACCTCTGCTGGAATGTAAAGTGCCGTGATTGCAGGTGTACTGCTGCTCTACACCCACCGTGGACAATAATTGTCTGTCTGCAGGGGGTGAATGGGATTTTGAGACTGTAGATCTTCCTGGCAGTGCTGTTTTTCTCCAGAGGCTAGAGAGGAGGCTCAGTTGGCAACTCCAGGAGACAGGGTTCAATTCCCAGGGCCACCCATACGTAAAGTGTATACGAAATATAAATATATGCACAAAATCACTTTGTATCCAAGTCTGCTAAATAMCTTTTATTATAGAATCATCCCTGAGACAGAAACCCACTCCCTCTCTCATAAATACCCAACACAGCAGTCTGTGGGTTCCATGGGATCCATTACAATTTATGCCCTACTATATATTGAAATGGTGTTTGTTTCTCACTCTTTTGGGTCTGGGATGAAAAATAAAGAGGGGTATTGAGTGATAAATTATGAGTAGTGTTGTTTGCTTCCTTTACTCACAGTGGGAATAGGAGTTTGTGTGTCCTCATGTAAATGTGTTTGTTAACGGAGAGATGTTGCACCTCTCCTGCTAATGCATATGTGTTCATCCAGGATAAACAGATGCATCATAACACAACACAGAGTTGCAAAGAAAACTGGCCAATAAAGAAAAGAAAAGATTAAGATGGGCAAAAGAACACAGACACTGGACAGAGGAACTCTGCATAGAAGGCCAGCATCCAGGAGTTGCCTCTTCACTGTTGACTTCGAGACTGGTGTTTTGCGGGTACAATTTAATGAAGCTGCCAGTTGAGGACTTGTGAGGCGTCTGTTTCTCAAACTAGACACTCTAATGTACTTGTCCTCTTGCTCAGTTGTGCACCGGGCCTCCCACTCCTCTTTCTATTCTGGTTAGAGCCAGTTTGCGCTGTTCTGTGAAGGGAGTAGTACACAGCGTTGTACGAGATCTTCAGTTTGTTGGCAATTGCATGGAATAGCCTTCATTTCTCAGAACAAGAATAGACTGACGAGTTTCAGAAGAAAGTTCTTTGTTTCTAGCCATTTTGAGCCTGTAATTGAACCCACAAATGCTGATGCTCCAGATACTCAACTAGTCTAAAGAAGGCCAGTTTTATTGCTTCTTTAATCAGCACCACAGTTTTCAGCTGTGCTAACATAATTGCAAAAGGGTTTCTGTTGATCAATTAGCCTTMTAAAATGCTAAACTTGGATTAGCTAACACAATGTGTCATTGGAACACAGGAGTGATGGTTGCTGATAATGGGCCTCTGTACGCCTATGTAGATATTCCATAAAAAATCTGCCGTTTCCAGCTACAATAGTCKTTTACAACATTAACATTGTCTACACTGTATTTCCGATCAATTTGATGTCATTTTAATGGGTAAAAAAATCTAGCTTTTCTTTCAAAAACAAGGACATTTCTAAGTGACCCCAAACTTTTTGAACGGTAGTGTATACAGCCCTAAGAGTTGTGCAGAGTTGGTAGATTCTTATTCAAAATAATTAATAGCTGTAATGGCTGTCAAAGGTGCTTCCACCAAGTATTAACTCTGGGGAGTGAAGACAGACACAATCAAGACATCATTTGTTTTTTTCAAATGTTTTATTACATTGTATTTATTAAATGTTCTATATATATATAAAAAAAAATCTTTCACTGTGAAAATGTGTAGATCTGTAGGAAACAATCCAATTCAATCTCTTTTTAGATTTTGAATTTTAAAGGCAGCAACATGTGAAAAGCTATGTGAAGGGGTGTGTAGACTTTTCACTAGGCACTGTTTGAGTGTGTTGTAATTCAGCAATATATCCGGGTAAGCAGCTTTGTGACTATGTGCTTTAATAACAACCATATGTGTGTATTGACAGAGCTTCCAGTATGTATGTACGTGGGTGGCAGTGGGCAGGTTGTCTTTTGTACTGTAGCTGTCTTGCCGTAGGGGATCTTGGAGTAGTGAGTGAGGAGCTAACCGGTGGAAAAGACCAATAAAAACTGTAGCTTCTTCATAGGTAGCTGTTCCCAGTACCAGTCACATGTTCTGTCTGCAACTTCCACTCAACCCTTCTGTTGGAGCAAAGGGAAGGAGACTGGGCCAGTCAAATTCCTACCCAGCTAGCACATAACGTTCAGAGAACCTTTTGTGTTTCTTACAGCTTGGTGAGAGAGTGGTTGTCTTATGGTAATTTTGCATGCAACCTTCTGACAACTTTCTGGGAATGATGTCGGATAGTTGCTTGGCTTTGGAACATTCTCAGCACATTTAAGTAACTTGACAAATATTTTATGTTCTTGGGCATTTCATAACTAACAAGGTTACCTAAAAGTTCAAAAATGGTTATGTTTCATTTCAATTTTGGTAATGTTCTAGGAACGTTCTCCAAATGGTTTGGCAATGTTCTCAAATAGTTCAGAGTARGTTTTAAGACAGGTTCCTTCCTCCTACACAACATATGAAATATTTTACTAAAGTAAAGTGAATAAATGATGATTAAGTGATAAGCAGTTACCACCATCATGGGACTTGTTTTATTTTTTGTTGTTACAGCATTCAACCCACGCAAAGCATAGTGCATTTAAAACAAAATTAAACCTGTGGGAATTTCAGGACTTCAGCATAACGTTTCCTACAGGTTTCCTCATGGTTCTATTTGAAGTCATGTTCTCAAAGTGTTCCGGAGAACGTTACAACTTTCCATAAAAATCACAATAAAACTTTAGTAATGTTCAGGAGAGCTCTCTCTGTCCTCTATTAAGTGTGTTCAGGTGTGTTGGCCGCGCCCACTAATTGGCTACACCTGATCTTAATGAGTGWTTGTTTCCTTTGAAATGGGGTCTGTTTGAATAGACTAAAAGTAACATCTTTGTATGCTCCATCCTGGTGACGCAGTGGACTAATTCCATGGAGAGAAAAAAATAAGATAATAGGTTTGAATCTCACTGATGAAAAATAAATGTGTTTGCATGATTCATGTCTAAGGAAATGCATTTCCACATGTCCTATCTGTCCATGTACTAAGGTCCATGTATTTTAGATTATTTTGTGGAATTTGAACAATTCTGTTTTAAAGTAAATATGCTTTATATGCTTGGAGTTAGAACATTAACCCAAAATAAGCTAGCAGTGTTATTAAAACTCTTATTGAATCATTCAGTGAAAGTTTTAAGTTATTCATAATGCTATAATTTCCGTTCTCAGAGCGTTAATAAAACCTCCCAGGAAAACTTTTGAAGGAACCAGAGCAAAACSTTGTCAGAACTTCCCTGCAACCTATTCCGTTTTACCAGTCAGGAAACGTATGGCTTCGTTTCCACAACCAATGTGAAACCAAAAAAACATACGCTCCCACAAATTCCAAGGAACCAAATGTGCTAGCTGGATACTGTAAAATACTTCCCTTATTCTTAGAGCTTCAACTGTCAACAAGTCAGGAGGCACACTACTTGCACTGTGTATGAGTTACTGCAATCTCTTTCGTTTACTGTACCACCAAATGAATTTTACTCTGCCTGGAGTACCCCTGAACTACCCACTAATGTGCATTTTACCACTAAGCCTATGGTCTCATGAGTCTTCTTAGCCTATCCACAAGGGGTACTTTTAAGGTACCAACCCCAGGTTGGACCACTGACTTGCTGTACATGATATTATTCTGTTTTCAGTACTGTGACTAGCAGGCCTGGGTGTCGGTCTATTTTCATTCCACTTCAAAGAGGAGACAGTGAAGCCAGTTACTGAGGCTGGCACCAATAACAGGAGGCAGTGAAGCCAGTTACTGAGGTTGGCACCAATAACAGGAGGCAGTGAAGCCAGTTACTGAGGCTGGCACCAATAACAGGAGGCAGTGAAGCCAGTTACTGAGGCTGGCACCAAAAACAGGTGACAGTGAAGCCAGTTACGATGCCCAGAAGGCCAGCCTCCCAGAGTCACCTCTTCACTGTTGACGTCGAGACTGGTGTTTTGCGGCTACAATTTAATGAAGCTGCCAGTTGAGGACTTGTGAAGCGTCTGTTTCTCAAACTAGACACTCCAATGTACTTGTCCTCTTGCTCAGTTGTGCACCGGGGCCTCCCTCCACCTCTTTCTTCTATTCTGGTTAGAGCCAGTTTGCACTGTTCTGTAAGGGAGTAGTACACATCGTTGCACGAGATCTTGTTTCAGTTTCAGACCATAAGCCTCTTATCAGTCAGTTGAATGTAATGAAAGCAGTGCCATTTAGATGCATCTCCTAGAATAATGAGTGGGAAGTAACACTACGAGCATGATGTATGTTATTACTTAGAGAGGCAGGACAATGTAATGCAGATGCTCAGCTGCCTCCCTCTCCTAGACTATCCAAGCAGTCCGCTCCAGAGGAACGAGGCTGATGTTGGACCAGGAGCCCACTGATGTCCTCCCAGGAAATCCAGAGCTGGACAGGAAGGATCCAGTCCTGTCGAGGAGGTGGCCAGATCACAATGTGGGACCCGATACAAAACAGAGACGGCAACGAGCTCAGTGTCCAGGACGGCTGTGTGCTGGTGGGAGCACCGTGTCATCGTTCCAGGAGAGGACACACAGCGATGATGGAGTAGCTACATCAGAGTCATCCAGCATGACCAGGAGCTACACGTGGAGGTCTAATATGGACTCTGACATTGAAAGGAAGGTCAAGTCAAGCACACATGTCAAGAGCAAAGGAAAACACCTGCTAGTGCACCACTCCATCCATGGGAGCGCCCCAGTAAGACCTGGAGAAGGCTACACATAGACTATGCAGGATCGTTTACGGGGAAGATGTTTTTGTTGTGATAGTAGACGCTCACTCAAAATGGCTCGATTGTATATCCAATGAGCAGCTATCATTCTGCTGCTACCGTGGAGTGTCTCAGGAACAGTTTCAGTATGTCAATTTGGTCTATTTTTCTTCATTGATTGATGATTGTGTTCAGTATCTATACAGTCTTCTAGTTTGTTTTTTGTTGTGTTGAGTAATATATTAAGTGATTGTTCTTCTTTATTTTTTTGAATCTATTTAAGTAATTGGAATCTTTATTTTTTTTTTATTTTTTTTTCTTTTTTACTGTTCTTTGTTTGGACATGTTTACACATTCTTTTATCTCTCTTTTTTTTCTTTTTCTTTTTCTTTTGATATGTTGGTTGGTATGAGTAAAACACTCTAGCTCATGTTCGTCTTCCAACGAGTTTGCTGCTCCTTTTCATTCGTGCTCGTTTTGACATCTAGCGTTTCTGCTGCTACCAAACCATTCGGGAGGATGGTGGTGTCCAATGGAGTGTTGTATTCATTCTTTTGTCATGAGCTCAGTGTTTGTGTGAGAACAATAAGAGCTCATGAGACAAGAATGAACACACACGTCCTTGGCCACGCACACGATCCTCCCTCGAATGTTGGTAGAGAAAAACG
>NW_019942892.1:195060-198424 GCF_002910315.2 Salvelinus sp. IW2-2015 | reverse complement strand
AATGTACTTGTCCTCTTGCTCAGTTGTGCACCGGGGCCTCCGCTCTTTCTATTCTGGTTAGAGCCAGTTTGCACTGTTCTGTAAAGGGAGTAGTACACATCGTTGCACGAGATCTTCAGTTTCAGTTTCAGACCATAAGCCTCTTATCAGTCAGTTGAATGTAATGAAAGCAGTGCCATTTAGATGGCATCTCCTAGAATAATGAGGTGGGAAGTAACACTACGAGCGTATGAGTATGATATTACTTACAGAGCAGGCAAGGACAATGGTAATGCAGATGCTCTCAGCCGACTCCCTCTCCCAGACTATCCAAGCAGTCCGCCACCGGAGGAACGGGACACCCAGCGCATCAGTTCCTAATGAATGACAAGTAAAGATTACATCCTGTGTCCTCCAATTATATGTTGGTCTATTCAAGATAGTGCAGAATGATTCACCTTTCTGGTTTTATGGTTACAAAGTCTGTGGAGCGCAATGCAATTCAACTTCTGGAAATGGTTCCGATCGTGTTCATTAAAACACAGGCCTATTTGGGAGCAGTATAACGGTGAGTGGATACCCTTTCTCTTTATATTGGATCTTTTGTTCAGCTACTGTGAAAAGTTTGGATGTGTGTAAAATCCTCTCCATAGTCTGCGTTGTTTTAATATTATAGGCCCACGGGGGAGAAATGATGGTGCCTGTAAGTTTGATCGAGCCTATTTAAAACAGGTTGTTGTTTCGTTTTGTGTAGAATTATTATTTCTCTTTTTATGCCTTATCATTAATTATTTTAATCTTGCTTATTGACAGTGTTTGGCATGTCAATGCCTCAGCCGTAATGTACTTTACAGTACGCCTAGCCCCTGTATCAGTGTYAATACTATTGAAGACATTCAATTACTTAGAACAATGTGGACTGCAAATGGGTTCAAGTTCAACGTATTTAGCAAAGATACAGTAGGTCTWCATTTTGTTATTTTGTTTCTGTAAGCCATTGAACAAACTAGAACGGACTAACATTGGAATTGAGTTGATTCCAAGGCGTTGAAGCCTCGACACACCCTCTTTTAGTCTACTGCTACTCTCTGTTTATCGTATAGGCACAATCACTTTATCCATACCTACATGTACATATTACCACAACTAGCCCGACTAACCGGTGGCTGTACATAATCTTGATACTGTCATAGCCTCGCTACTGTTATAGCCTCGCTACTGTTACAGTCTCGCTACTGTATATAGCCTCTCTACTGTATATAGCCTCGCTACTGTATNCCAGTTTGCACTGTTCTGTAAAGGGAGTAGTACACATCGTTGCACGAGATCTTGTTTCAGTTTCAGACCATAAGCCTCTTATCAGTCAGTTGAATGTAATGAAAGCAGTGCCATTTAGATGGCATCTCCTAGAATAATGAGATGGGAAGTAACACTACGAGCATATGAGTATGTTATTACTTACAGAGCAGGCAAGGACAATGGTAATGCAGATGCTCTCAGCTGCCTCCCTCTCCTAGACTATCCAAGCAGTCCGCCTCCAGAGGAACGAGTGCTGATGTTGGACCAGGAGCCCACTGATGTCCTCCCAGGAAATCCAGAGCTGGACAGAGAAGGATCCAGTCCTGTCGAGGAGGTGGCCAGATCACAATGTGGGACCCGATACAAAACAGAGACGGCACGAGCTCAGTGTCCAGGACGGCTGTGTGCTGTGGGGAGCACCGTGTCATCGTTCCAGAGAGAGGACACACAGCGATGATGGAGTAGCTACATCAGAGTCATCCAGGCATGACCAGGAGCTACACGTGGAGGTCTAATATGGACTCTGACATTGAAAGGAAGGTCAAGTCAAGCACCACATGTCAAGAGCAAAGGAAAACACCTGCTAGTGCACCACTCCATCCATGGGAGCGGCCCAGTAAGACCTGGAGAAGGCTACACATAGACTATGCAGGATCGTTTCACGGGGAAGATGTTTTTGTTGTGATAGTAGACGCTCACTCAAAATGGCTCGATTGTATATCCAATGAGCTCAGCTACATCTGCTGCTACCGTGGAGTGTCTCAGGAACAGTTTCAGTATTCAATGGCATTCCAGAGATGATTGTTTCAGACAACAGCTCAGTGTTTTGTGTGTGAGAACAATAAGGAGCTCATGACAAAGAATGGAATCACACACGTCCCTTGGACACCACACCATCCTCCCCCGAATGGTTTGGTAGAGAAAAACGCTCAGATGTTCAAAGAGCTAATGAAAAAGAGAGCAGGCAACTCGTTGGAGACGAAACTGAGCTGAGTGTTGTTTAGCTATCGTGTCACGCCACAGTCAACCACCGGACTTTCACCGGCTGAGATGATGACGGGGAGGAATTTGCACCCAGACCTAAAGAGTAAGGTGCAGGCTAAGCAAGCAGGACAGAAAACTTACCATGACAAACATGAAAAAGCTTGCAGTTTTGTAGTTTTGTAGACTCAAGTGTATAGCAAGAACTTTGAGTATGGACCTAAATGGATACCAGGGTTTGTTCAAGAAATCACAGGGCCTGTGTCGTACACTGTCCTAGTGGGGGATGGTAGAGGAGCACGTAGGCACGTTGATCAGCTGTTCAGCAGACAGGAAACAGATTACGCAGAGCCAGTGACACGCAGCACAGAGCTCAGTCCAGCAGGCGAGGAGTTACCACAGGAAACAGGTACTCCACGGCCACCAGCGGAGAATGCACTTGTTAAGGAATCCAACAAACGTTCACCTAGAGGGGAATTGCGATGCTCTCAAAGAGTTAGGAAACCTCCAGCTCATTTTGGAGAGTTTGGAAAGTAAAGGAGATATTTGTTTCTCATGGGCTGGAACGTGCCCTTATCTTACAGTAGGTGTTAACTTCTTATGGCTGCAGGGGCAGTATTGAGTAGCTTGGATGAAAGGTGCATGTCATCTGAGAAGTTTTCCAGGTTAGTGAAAAATTATATCTCTTTTGCTGGTTTTTTGCGATTGCTAACTTTGCTGCTGATAAATGGGTTGTGTTTTGGCTATTGTGGTAAGCTAAATAAATGCTATATTGTGTTTTCGCTGTAAAACACTTAAAAAAATCTGAAATATTGGCTGGATTCACAAGATGTTTGTCTTTCATTTGCTGTACACCATGTATTTTCATAAATGTTTTTATGATGAGTATTTAGGTATTTCACGTTGGTCTCTGTAATTGTTCTAGCTGCTTCGGTGCTCTTTCTGATTGCAGCCTGCAATGTGAAAACTATGATTTATACCTGAAAATGCACATTTTCGAACAAAACATAGATTTATTGTATAACATGTTATAAGACTGTCATCTGATGAAGTTGTTCTTGGTTAGTGACTAATTCTATCTCTATTTGTCGGTTTTGTGCAAGCG
>NW_019942892.1:190135-194350 GCF_002910315.2 Salvelinus sp. IW2-2015 | reverse complement strand
CCATTCAAATGCCTCGTTACTCAATTCTTGCTCGTACAATATGCATATTATTATTACTATGGATAGAAAACACTCTCAAGTTTCAAAACCGTTTGAATTATATCTGTGAGTAAAACAGAACTAATTTTGCAGCAAACTTCCTGTCAGAAAGTGAAAAATCTGAAATCGAGGCTCTGTTCCAGGGGTTCCCTATTCATTTGCTTGAAATCTATTAGTATACATGCACTTCATACGCCTTCCACTAGATGTCAATGTAGCATGAGAGAAGAAATGAGTGTATAGCTTGATCTGAGGTCAAAAGAGAGGTCTTGGAATGACATGACCCCAATTTCCTTTGTTCAGGAAGGCGCGGGTAGGACATCAGCATTGGCTTCTGAAAAGCTCTTCGTTATAGACGGCTACTATCTCCGGCTTTGATTTTATTTGATAAATGTGACAATATCATCGTAAAGTATGTTTTTTCAATATAGTTTTATCAGATTATTGAAATTTTTTCGGAGTTTGCGTGTTCGTTCTCTGCGTTTGGTGACGATGGACAGCTTCGCGCCACTTTGCTAGTTTTGTTGCTAATTCGAGAGGGAAAAAGGACATTCTAAAACCAAACAACGATTGTTCTGGACAAAGGACTCCTTGTGCAAGATTCTGATGGAAGCTCAACAAAAGTGTGACCCATTTATGATGTTATTTCGTATTTCTGTCAAATGTTTAACGTATATTCCGCTCTTATTTTGGGCGCTGTTCTCGCTATAACGTAAGCTGCATGTCGTACTAAAGTTTTTTTTTAGAATTCTAACACGGCGATTGCATTAAGAAACTAGATGTATCTATAATTTGCTGTACAACATGTATTTTTTAGTAAAGTTTATGATACGTTATTTGGTCAGAATAGGTGAGTGTCAGAAATATATCCGGAGATTCTGAAAAATAGTTGCTACGTTTTCACAATGTATAACCACGGATTTCAGCTCTAAATATGCACATTTTCGAACAAAACATAAGTGTATTGTATAACCTATGTTATAGGACTGTCATCTGATGAAGTTTGTCCAGGTTAGTGAAAAATTATATCTCTTTTGCTGGTTTTTTGCGATTGCTAACTTTTGCTGGCTGATAAATGGGTTGTGTTTTTGGCTATTGTGGTAAGCTAATATAATGCTATATTGTGTTTTCGCTGTAAAACACTTAAAAAAATCTGAAATATTGGCTGGATTCACAAGATGTTGTTCTTTCATTTGCTGTACACCATGTATTTTTCATAAATGTTTTATGATGAGTATTTAGGTATTTCACGTTGGTCTCTGTAATTGTTCTAGCTGCTTCGGTGCTCTTTCTGATTGGCAGCTGCAATGTATAAAACTATGATTCAGGGGGGCCCACACACAAAAGGCGACGTATACCGTCTAATTATGCTACCGCGCGGAATATCGTCTGGTAGAGCCACTCGTTCACCAAACGCATCTGACGGAGGAGGAGAACGGAACACAGCCCCAAACTCCAACCGAACAAAAATTTCAATAATCCTGATGAAAACTATATTTTAAAAACTATATTTTGAAAACATACGCTTACAGATGTGATATTGTCACATTTATCAAATAAAAAAATCCAAAAGCCGGAGAATAGTAGCCGTTTTGTCTATAACGAAAGCTTTTTCAGAGAAGCCCAATTGCTGAATGTCCTACCCGGCCTCTTCCTGAAACAAAGGAAAATTGGGGGGGCGGTCATTCCATTCCAAGACCCTCCTTTTTGCATACCTCAGCATTCAAGCTATACACTCCATTTTCTCTCTCACTCTTGCCTCATGACATTCTAGTGGAAAGGCCCCGTATGAAGTTCCATGTTATTATACTAATAATTTCAAGCAAGATGAAATAGGGAAACCCCTTGGAACAGAGCCCTGCGATTTCAGATTTTATCACTTTCGGAACAGGAAAGTTTGCTTGCAAAAATTAGTTCTGTTTTTACTCCACAGATCTATATAATAATCTCAAACGGTTTTTAGAAACTTGAGAGTGTTTTCTAGTCCCCAAATATAAAAAATATGCATATTTGACGAGCAAGAATTGATACGAGCCATTTGAAATGGGGCACCGTCATCCAAGCTACTCAATACTGCCCCTGCAGCCATGTTAAGAAGTTAACACCCTACTGTAAGATCAACGGGCACGTTCCAGCCCTATGAGAAACCAAATATCTCCTTTTACTTTCCAAACTCTCCAAAAATGAGCTGGAGGTTTCCTAACTCTTTTGAGAGCACGGCAATTCCCCTCTAGATGTTGAACGTTTGTGATTCTTAAACAAGCTGCATTCTCCGCTGGTGGCCGTTGGCAGTACCTGTTTTCCTGTCGGTAACTCCTCGCCTGCTTGGACTGAGCTCTGTGCTGCGTGTCACTGGCTCTGTGCGTTAATCTGTTTTCCTGTCTGCTAACAAGTGATAACGTGCCTACGTGCTCCTCTTACCATCCGCCCACTAGGACAGCTGTACGACACCAGCCCTTGTGATTTCTTGAACAAGAACCCCTGTATCACTACTCTTCGAAATATTGACACACTTCCTTTTACTGAACTACAAAAACATTAGATTCTTATTGTGCTATACACTTGAGTCTAGTAACACACAAAAATCACAAATACAAGACGCGATACTCGATCCTTGTATTGAACAGATTGTGTTTTCGTTCTATGGGGAAGTGTATTTCTTGTCCCTGCTTGCTTAGCCTCTGCACCTTATGATCGCCATATCTATGATATCTCTGTGGATGCGTGCGCTAGTGTCATAGATTTCTCGCTTTGCCTCTGCAAGCTACCTCGATCGCATGGTGACAGTCAACCGGTATGTTCTGGTAAGCAAGTTTTTTATGTATTCCGGTGCGTTGACTGTTTTGCGTGACACTGAAGAGCTAAAACACACACTCAACACAGCGTCGTTAAGAATTTCAGTCCGTTATCACCACAGACTCTAGTTGCGGCTCTCTCTGTTGTTTTCATTTACTCTGCTTGAACATTCTGAAAGAGACGCACTTTTCAAATACTAACTCCGAAGACCACTATGCTGGGCTACCTGTGCTGTGAAAGAAATGTCTGTGCATTTTTGTATTTGGTGGTGAGCTAACATAAATATACGTGGTGTTTTTGCTGTAAAACATTTAAAAAATCGGACATGTTGGCTGGATTCACAAGATGTGTATCTTTCATTTGCTGTATTGGACTTGTTAATGTGTGAAAGTTAAATATTTAAAAAAATATATTTTGAATTTCGCGCCCTGCACTTGGACTGGCTGTTATCATATTGAGCCCGACTTAGGGCTTGCAGCCCAAAGAAGTTTTAAATATGAAAATGTTAAACTAACCGAGAGTTAGTTCAGATTTATGGGGGGAGTGATAAATGATGCTGGCTCATCTAACCAATAGGCGGTGCTATTTATTTTTTATTTAACCTTTTATTTAACTAGGCAAGTCAGTTAAAGAACATATTCTTATTTACAATGAGGTCCTAGTACCAGTGGGTTAACTGGTCTAGGAACAGTGGGTTAACTGCCTTGTTCAGGAGAACAGTGGGTTAACTGCCTTGTTCAGGGTCAGAGCAACAGATTTTTACCTTGTCAGCTCGGGGATTCGATCTAGCAACCTTTCGGTTACTAGTCCAACGCTCTAACCACTAGGCTACCTGCTGCCCCACTAGGCTACCTGCTGCTATCACTAAGCTACCTGCTGCCCCGCTAGGCTACCTGCCGCCCCGCTAGGCTACCTGCCGCCCCTCTAGGCTAACTGCCGCCCCACTAGGCTACCTGCTGCTATCACCGGTCCTAGGATGGTAACCGTTCTGTGAGCAATAGAGAGAGTTAGTTGAGTATTGGTCTCCATGATAGATAGCGGTGTAAATCAGTTCCTAATGAATGACAAGTAAAGATTACATCCTGTGTCCTCCAATTATATGTTGGTCTATTCAAGTAAGTGCAGAATGATTCACCTTTCTGGTTTTATATATACAAAGTCTGTGGAGCGCAATGCAATTCAACTTCTGGAAATGGTTCCGATCGTGTTCATTAAAACACAGGCCTATTTGGGAGCAGTGTAACGGTGAGTGGACACCCTTTGTCTTTATATTGGATCTTTTGTCCAGCTACTGTGAAAAGTTTGGATGTGTGTAAAATCCTCTCCATAGTCTGCGTTGTTTTAATATTATAGGCCCACGGGGGAGAAATGATGGTGCCT
>NW_019942892.1:174646-185171 GCF_002910315.2 Salvelinus sp. IW2-2015 | reverse complement strand
GGAGAATGAGTGCACAACTGGTAAATTGTCGCTTATAGATCTGTCAGTCTGCCCAGCAGAGACTTCTATGTCAGTAACGTTGAAGGCGTCTGGCTAGTATTACACAGCCAGCTAGAAAGATGAAGTAAGAAGCTAACATTAAAACGGAAAAAGAGGCTACTAAGTTCTCATTCTACCTTTACTTTACAGAGAGCAGGTACTGAGACAGACAGTGATGTGGCACTCAGTGGTGAGGCTGAGGCAGACTGCAATGCATTCTGGAGAAAGAAGAAGAGGAGGCAGACAGAGAGGAGGCAGACAGAGAGGAGGCAGACAGAGAGGAGGCAGACAGAGAGGTTAGCACAAGGGCCCCGTGAGAAAATCTGTACTAGCCTTATCGAACAAGCAAAAATAAATATGAACGTCTCCAAATGGTCTATCTTCCATACCGTCCAACATTAAAATGCAAACAACACAACACTAAAATGTCAGACGTTTTCATTTTGTCGCTGATGCTACGTGTCAGTGTTAAACCTTCTCTCATATCTCCCCCCTTCAGAGGTATGACATTACAACTGTATAGCTAATGGCCTCGGTGTTTGCAGATGGCCTGAGGTGAATGAAGCAGCCGGGGGGTTAATGATGGGTTGTTCTCCAAATAGCATTTCAAGGTAATGAGCTTCACCCCCCCCCCCCCCCCCCTTCCAGAACCTCACTTAAACTCAAAACCCTAGTTACAGCCTTGGGTGGGATGACCAGAGGGTGGACTGAAGAGATCTCTTCCTCTCTCATCTTCCCTGCTGAGGGTGGAGCGGAGAGGGCGGGATGACCAGAGGATGGAGCGGAGAGATCCCTTCCTCTCTCTCATCTTCTCTGCTGAGGGTGGAGCGGAGAGGGTGGGATGACCAGAGGATGGAGCGGAGAGATCCCTTCCTCTCTCTATCTTCTCTGCTGAGGGTGGAGCGGAGAGGGTGGGATGACCAGAGGGTGGAGCAGAGAAATCCCTTCCTCTCTCTCATCTTCTCTGCTGAGGGTGGAGCGGAGAGGGTGGGATGACCAGAGGGTGGAGCGGAGAGATCCCTTCCTCTCTCTCATCTTCTCTGCTGAGGGTGGAGCGGAGAGGGTGGGATGACCAGAGGGTGGAGCGAGAGATCCCTTCCTCTCTCATCTTCTCTGCTGAGGGTGGAGCGGAGAGGGTGGATGACCAGAGGGTGGAGCAGAGATATCCCTTCCTTCTCTCATCTTCTGCTGAGGGTGGAGCGGAGAGGGTGGGATGACCAGGGTGGAGCGGAAGATCCCTTCCTCTCTCATCTTCTCTGCTGAGGGTGAGCGGAGAGGGTGGGATGACCAGAGGGTGGAGCAGAGATATCCCTTCCTCTCTTCATCTTCTCTGCTGAGGATGGAGCGGAGAGGGTGGGATGACCAGAGGGTGGAGCAAAGATATCCCTCCTCTCTCTCATCTTCTCTGTGAGGGTGGAGCGGAGAGAGTGGGATACCAGAGGGTGGAGCAGAGATATCCCTTCCTCTCTCTCATCTTCTCTGCTGAGGGTGAGCGGAGAGGGTGGGATGACCAGAGGGTGGAGCAGAGATATCCCTTCCTCTCTCTCATCTTCTCTGCTGAGGGTGGAGCGGAGAGGGTGGGTGACCAGAGGTGGAGCAGAGATATCCCTTCCTCTCTCCATCTTCTCTGCTGAGGTGGAGCGGAGAGGGTGGGATGACCAGAGGGTGGAGCAGAGTATCCCTTCCCTCTCTCATCTTCTCTGCTGAGGTGGAGCGGAGAGGGTGGATGACCAGAGGGTGAGCGGAGAGATCCCTTCCTCTCTCATCTTCTCTGCTGAGGTGGAGCGGAGAGGGGATGACCAGAGGGTGGAGCGGAGAGATCCCTTCCTCTCTCATCTTCTCTGCTGAGGGTGGAGCGGAGAGGGTGGGATGACCAGAGGGTGGAGCAGAGATATCCCTTCCTCTCTTCATCTTTTCTGCTTAGGGTGAGGAGTGAGAGGGGGGATGACCAGAGGGTAGAGGGAGAGATCATCTGCCCTGTAAGAGCCTTATTCACTGTGAAAATGTCCCTCGTCCACTTAGAACCTAAAACAGAGAATGCTGTCATTAAAATTCCAAACATTCCTCCAAATGTACCGCATGAAAGAACAGGACACTGCCGACAGGACACTGCCGACAGGACACAGTGGCTGCTGGTTTTATGGTTTGGGACGTGCCATCCTTGAGAGGCCACGTGTAATGGAACAATTCTGGTTTTAAAGGCGGTTTTACATAATACCACTGCAGACTTGACTTTCACTGTGGGGAAGATCAATATGATCAAATATAAAAAATGGACCGAATGGACAGAAAGTACGGCCAACTGGAGTTCAGATAACGGCTGCTTTTGAGTAGGAGGTGGGTGAGAATTGATTTCTGACATAACAGCACTCRACACTCAGCATCTCCTGAAGACTCACACAATGAATGATTGCCTACACACCGGGGTCCCTTAGTCCCTTTCCTTAATGCTAGTGTTAAACTTAGTCTACTCCCTTTCTTTCTTCTGTGATAGACAGGTACTCACCGTAGGTGTCAGTAGTTCACAGGGGCGTCTCCCTCTTGTATAAGGCAGCGCTGGTGGGCCCTTCAAACTGCAGCTTGATGGCCTGTTTCAGGTTGAGCTGGGGGTCCGTGGTCGTCATGACCACCATGCAGGSAGSAGATAAGGCACTACTGGACTTTATAGACATCTTCTGGTTCTCCTCCCYTGTCRCTCTCTGGGCCGGGCTCTGGAGCTCGTAYGGGTAGCCCATAGGGAGACAGTTCCTGTTTTTGGGGCCATCTTGTCCAGGCGTCACCCCTAGAGAAGCCATGACAGAGTTCCACCTCCCCCCTTCGTACTGAGACCTCTCCTCCTGGATCAGGCAGGGGGGTTTGTGTTTACTGGGATAGTCGAACCCTATTGGGCAGCCTTTGTAAGGCTGCTCAGWGTCATGTACCGTGGCCGTGARTGTGCAGAGGGTGGGTGGAGGAGGGCTGGCCTTAGGGCATCGGGCCCTGCGGCTGCTGCTGTGCAGGCTGCCAAGGGCGGAGTCTGGCGGAGGCAGGGTGGAATGCCGAAATCGGCTGCGGGGGAGGGAGTGCTGCTGGATCTGCTGGGTGAAAGACAGGCTGTCAGCGGGGACGGTCTGCACCGTGGCCAGGGAGTGGGCTGTTGAGGAGGATGTCTGGGAGCTCTGGATGGAGTGGAAGTGCTCGGCTGTGGAGCCTGGGGAGCAGGAGGCCGAGGCTGAGGAGGACGAGGCTGAGGAGGCCGAGGCTGAGGAGGTGGAGGCGCCAGCCTCGTTACTCTCTGAGCAGGTTGAGTACAGGATCTTCACAGTGGATGACTTGGGCGACCGGGTGTTCGATTGGGGCAGAAGGCCTGAGTACGGTTTGGCTCCGTAGCTCTCCAGCATCCTGACGATGGTGAAGTGGCTCCGCTTTCCGGCTACCTTGACGGGGCTGCGGCCGTACTTGTCTATGTGGTCTGGGTTGGCTCCTCTCTCCAGCAGCATAGCCACAATGTTGGCGTGGCCCTCCTGAGCCGCGATGCTAAGTGCCGTGGCCCCCTGCTGGCGGCAGGCCAGATCCACGTTGACCCCSCTGACCTCCAGGAGRAGACAACCAGGCGCCACATGACCSCGCCAGGCTACYGAGTGCAGGGGGGGTCGTCCCTCCCCATCCTGGGCATTAGGGTCCGCCCCATGGCTCACCAGCAGCCCCACCGCCTCCAGGTTGCCCTGCCAGGTGGCCACGTGCAGCGCCGTACGCCCCTCCATGTCCCGGGACTCCAAGGGCACACCCCCTTTCTCTATGAGGAGGGCAGCCATGTCCAGATGTCCCTCCAGAACCAGGAGGTAGAGCAGCGGACGGCCCTCTGCGTCCCGTACGTCCGTGTCCGTGCCCCGCCTCATCAGTAGCTCCACCACCTCAGCGTGGCCCTCCAGGGCGGCGGCGCTCAGCGCAGAGTGGCCGTCGTACGCCCGGTGGTCGATGGGTGAGCGGTGGTCCAGCAGCAGCCTCACRGTGCCACAGTGGCCCTCCTGCGCAGCCAAGATGAGGGGCGTCCGTCCCTCGATGTCCATCTCTCCGACACGAGCCATGCTCCCACTCTCCATCAGGATGGCACAGATCCCCCGGTGGCCCTCGCAGGCGGCGGCGTGCAGCGGGGTCCAGCCCAGATCATCTTTATGGTTCTCATCCAGCCCTCGGTCCAGGAGAGCTCTGACCACCTCCACGCTGCCCTGTGCTGCTGCCAGGCTCAGAGCTGTACGACCCTCCCCATCGATGCTATCCACCGTAGCGCCCCAGAACAGCACCCTGCCCACTGTRTTAGTATGGCCCATGGCGGCAGCCGCCAACAGCGGGGTGACAGSAGCAGAAGCGGCGGCGGCATGTGGCCCGGCACTCTCGTCTACGTCGGCCCCAGCCTCTAATAACAGTTCTACCACCTCCTCGTGACCTTCATACGCRGCCAGCAGSAGAGGGGTCATCCCATTCCTGTCCCTGTGCCCCGGGTCAGCCCCTCTCTCCAACAGCAGGCTGGCCACGTCTCCATAACCTTTGACCCCGGCTGCTGTGGGCACACAGAGCGCAGCCACGGACAAGGCAGTACGTCCGTCTCCATCGGCCAGGTCGACCTCTGCACAGTGGTCTAGCAGGATCTCTACTGCCTCCCTGTGTCCCATGTAGGCGGCAGCGATCAGTGGCGTYCGGCCCTCCCGGTCTGCCATGTCCACCTGCGCTTTGTAGTCCAGCAGTGTGAGGAGGATCTCCTCATGACCCCCCCAGGCTGCCGCCCTCAGCGCCGACCGGCCCTCTGCATCACACCCGTCCACGTTCGCCCCCGCATCTAGCAGCAGGTGCACTGCCTCAGTGTGACCCCCCCAGGCCGCTGACCGTAAGGCTGTCCAGCCCTCGCTGTCCGCGTGTTCCACCATCCTCARGGCGGCCTCCGGCTGCTGACCCCTGGCCCAGTCCAGCAGCATCCCCAGCACCTTAACATGGCCCTGCCTGGCAGACAGCGTCAGGGGTGTCTGGCCCTGGTGGTCACTGATCAGAGGGTCAGCCCCTCGGGACAGGAGCAGGYCGGCCACGTCGGCTGAGCCTGCGTGGGCCGCGCTGGCCAGCAGGGTGCATCCGTCTGTGGGGTCGGTCCGGTTCACACTGACCCCGCTGTCCAAGAGCACCCTCATTGAGTCCTGCCTCTCCAGCACCCGCCGGATGATGGTCCCCCCTTGTCCTGCACAGTGTACCCCCGTGCTGGGGCCTCTGTCTGGGGCGCAGGAGGGAGGGAACACCCCACTCTTCATCAGCAGCTGGAGGACCTCCTGCTTGACCAGGACAGGGGGCTGAGAYGCAGGGGAAGAGGGGTATGAGGAGCTAGCCAGAGGGGGCACATCTGCCCACAACAGCCATAGGGCCAGGAGGGCAGGTTTGTCCTTGTGCATGCCTGAGCTGATCAGGTGRGAGCCCATCTGACAGGTGTCCTCTGTGTTAAGGTGTGGGGCGCGCAGGGTGAGAGCCATGGCCAGCATGGTGTGTCCCTCAGACACGCTACACAGATACTTCTGGGTGCAYTACTTCACGTCCGTCAGCCACTCTGCAAAACTAGCATGGAACAGAAGCTTGCTGCCTCCCGGCCCATCAATGAGCAGTGTAGACAGAGCCTTTAGCCTGCTCTGGAAGTCCATAGGGCTGAGGGACATGTCTTGGGTCCAGGTGGCGGTGTAGATCTCCTGGGTAGTGAAGGGCCTAGGGGAGGCTAGGAGGGCGTTGAGGAGGGGCCTGACCTCAAGGAACAGGCACCTGGGGAAGAGTCTCTGGCAGAGCCACAGGTAGAGGCCGTTGAGGGTCCCGGGGATGTCTCGGATCTCCCGGAGCCCAACCAAGGCGCCCGCCACGCCGTCTAGCACCTGCTCCAGAAACAGGAAGCAGCCGCCACTCTTGATGTGCAGCAGGTTGAGCATGTCGGCTGTCTCGGGGGTCAGCTGACGGCGGAGCGCCCCTTCCTGGTCCAGCCTCCGCAAGATGTACTGCTGCACGTCCCGCACTGGCGCCGGCTTCCGCAGGTCATCCAGACACAGCTTACGGAAACCTGGAGGAGAGAGAGCGAGAGAGAGACAGAAAGAGAGAGAGGAGAGAGACTTATTGAAACTCACTTAGATTATTTTTCTGTTTTAGGAAGAGGTATTGGACTTCCCTGCAAAGACAGATGTATAACGTGCATTGAACTGCTGACAGGCCAGGGAATCAGTTGAAGTCGGAAGTTGACATACACCTTAGCCAAATACATTAAAACTCAGTTTTTCCACAATTGCTGATATTTAATCCTAGTAAAAATGCCCCGTTTTAGGTCAGTTAGAATCACCACTTTATTTTAAGAATGTGAAATGTCAGAATAATAGTAGAGAYAATGATTTATTTCAGCTTTTATTTCTTTCATCACAATGCCAGTGGGTCAGAAGTTTACATACACTCAATTAGTATTTGGTAGCATTGCCTTTAAATTGTTTAACTTGTGTCTCAAACGTTTAGGGTAGTATTCCATGAGCTTCCAACAATAGTTTGGGTGAATTTTGGCCCATTCCTCCTGACAGAGCTGGTGTAACTGAGTCAGGTTTGTAGGCCTCCTGGCTCGCACACCTTTTTTCAGTTCTGCCCACAAATTTTTATAGGATTGAGGTCAGGGCTTTGCGATGGCCCCCAATACCTTGACTTTTTTGTCCTTAAGCCATTTTAACACATCTTTGGAAGTATGCTTGGGGTCATTGTCCATTTGGAAGACCATTTGCGACCAAGCTTTAACTTCCTGACTGATGTCTTGAGATGTTGCTTCAATATATCCACATATTGTCCTTCTCATGATGCCATCTATTTTGTGAAGTGCACCAGTCCCTCCTGCAGCAAAACACCCCCACAACATGATGCTGCCACCTCCTTGCTTCACGGTTGGGATTGTGTTCGTTGGCTTGCAAGACTCGCCCTTTTTCCTCCAAACATAACGATGGTCATTATGGCCAAAACAGTTCTATTTTTGTTTCATCAGACCAGAGGACATTTCTCCAAAAAGTACGATCTTTGTCCCCATGTGCAGTTGCAAACCGTAGTCTGGCTTTTTTTATGGCGGTGTTGGAGCAGTGGCTTCTTCCTTGCTGAGCTCCCTTCAGTTATGTCGATATAGGAATCGTTTTACTGTGGATATAGATACTTTGTACCTGTTTCCACAGCATCTTCACAAGGTCGTTTGCTGTTGTTCTGGGATTGATTTACACTTTTCGCACCAAAGTACATTAATCTCTAGGAGACAGAATGCTTCTCCTTCCTGAGTGGTATGATGGCTGCCTGGTCCCATGGTGTTTATACTTGCGTACTATTGTTTGTACAGATGAACGTGGTACCTTCAGGCGTTTGGAAAGGTCTTGGCTGATTTCTTTTGATTTTCCCATGATGTCAAGCAAAGAGTTTGAAGTTAGGCCTTGAAATACATCCACAGGTAGACCTCCAAATGACTCAAATGATGTCAACTAGCCTATCAGAAGTTCTAAAGCCATGACCTCATTTTCTGGAATTTTCCAAGCTGTTAAAGGCACAGTCAACTTAGTGTATGTAAACTTCTGACCCACTGGAATTGTGATCATGAATTAAGTGAAATAATCTGTCTGTAAACAATTGTTGGAAAATAAATTGTGTCATGCACAAAGTAGATGTCCTGACCGGCTTGCCAAAACTATAGTTTGTTAACAAGACATTTGTGGAGTGGTTGAAAAACGAGTTTTAATGACTCCAACCTAAGTGTATGTAAACCTCCGACTTCAAAGTATATTATATATATATATATATATATATATATATATATAATATATATGTATATATATACACTATATATACATACGTTATGGACAGGCTATTTCAGCACACCTGTTGCTGACAGGTGTATAAAATTGAGCACACAACCATGCAATCTCCATAGACAAACATTGCCAGTAGAATGGCCCGTACTGAAGAGCTCAGTGACTTTCAACTGACTGAGGCAAGTCATAGGATACCACTTTTCCACACAGACACGAGTTCCATACTGCCTCTGTAAGCAATGTCAGCACAATACCTGTACGTCGGGAGCTTCATGAAATGGGTTATTTGGGTTATAAAAGCCCATGTTCGGAATGAGATATTCGACGAGCAGGTGTCCCCATACATTTGTTCATGTAGTGTGTATATATACAGTACCAGTCAAAAGTTTGGAACCAACTACTCATTCAAGGGTTTTTCTTTATTTTTACTATTTTCAACATTGTAGAATAATAGTAAGACATCAACACTATTAAATCCCATATGGACTCATGTAGTAACCGAAAAAGTGTTAAACAAATCTAAATATATTTTAGATTTTAGATTCTTCAAAGTAGCCACCCTTTGCCTTGATGACAGGTTTGCACACTATTGGCATTCTCTCAACCAGCTTCATGAGGAATGCTTTTCCACCGTCTTGAAGGAGTTCCCACATATGCTGAGCACTTGTTGGCTGCTTTTCCTTCATTCTGCAATACAACTCATCGGAAACCATCTCAATTGGGTTGAGGTCGGGTTATTGGAGGCCGGTCATCTGATGCAGCATCATCACTCTCCTTATTGTCAAATAGCCCTTACACAGCCTGGAGGTGTGTTTTGGGTCATTGTCTTGTTGAAAAACAAATGATAGTCCCAACTAAGCGCAAACCAGATGGGATGGCGTATCGCTGCAGAATGCTGTGGTAGCCATGCTGGTTAAGTGTGCCTTGAATTCTAAATAAATCACCAAACATGTCACCAGTAAAGCACCCCCACACTATCACACCTCCTCCTCCATGTTTCACGGTGGGAACTAGACAAGCGAGATCATTGTGTTCACCTACTCTGCATCTCACAAAAACACGGCGGTTGGAACCAAAAATCTGAAATTTGGACTCATCAGACCAAAGGACAGATGCCCACTGGTCTAATGTCCACTGCTTGTGTTTCTTGGCCCAAGCAATTCTCTTCATATTATTGGTGTCCGTTAGTAGTGGTTTCTTTTAAGCAATTCGACCATGAAGGCCTGATTCACGCAGTCTCCTCTGAACAGTTGATGTTGAGATGTGTCTGTTACTTGAACTCGTGAAACATTATTTGGGCTGCAATTTCTGAGGCTAGTAACTCTAATGAACTTATCCTCCTGGCAGAGAGGTAACTCTGGGTCTTCCTTTCCTGTGGCAGTCCTCATGAGAGCCAGTTTCATCATAGCGCTTTCAAAGTTTTAATAATTTTACGGATTGACTGACCTTCATGTCTTACAGTAATGATGGACTGTCGTTTCTCTTTGCTTATTTGAGCTGTTCTTGCCATAATATGGAATTGTTCTTTTACCAAATAGGGCTGTCTTCTGTATACCACCCCTACCTTGTCACAACACAACTGATTGACTCAAAGGCATTAAGAAGGAAAGAAATCCCACAAATTAACTTTTAACAAGGCACACCTGTTAATTGAAATGCATTCCAGATGACTACCTCATGAAGCTGGTTGAGAGAATGCTAGCTAAAAWATTAACTATAATGCCAATCCGTAGATTAACGTTAGTAGCACCCCGATCTCCTTCTACAAATTATTTTCCGTCTCTTTCTCCTGCGAATGACGGGGACGAGGGCTTGTTCTGGTATCTGGAGTAAATCCCTCTCGTCCGACTAATGAAAGAGAAATTCTTCATCCAATTTAAGGTGAGTCATCGCTGTTCTGATGTCCAGAAGCTCTTCTCAGTCATAAGAGACGGTAGCAGCAACATTATGTACAAAATAAGTTACAAACAAAACAATAACAAAAAATAAAAAATAGCACGGTTGCTTTAAGAGCCCATAAAATGGCAACCATCTTTCGTGGTGTTGAGCAGGATTGTGTTGGTGTCAGAGCTCTACAGTATTTAACGGTGTTGAGCAGGATTGTGTTGGTGTCAAGAGCTCTACAGTATTTAACGTCATGTTGAGCAGGATTGTGTTGGAAATAGAGTCTCTCTCTCCTCTCCAGAACGGACGTCTTCAGATGTCACCCACCCTGTGATAATGAGAGAGTGGGGTGTTTCTGTGCTTTGTTAAAACGAATGTAGTGCTGTGTGGGCAGTAAGAACTGGCATTCAGCACGCCTGACAAGGACAGGAATACAATGGTTGGTCCCCTCGCTGCTTTTTTCCTGATCACGCCACAGTTGATCAAAATTAGCATTTTCTAACACTACCCACATTCTAATGACATTCAAATGTATTTTTGTGTCCATGCTATAGGCTTGTAGAAAAGCCTGACTTGACGATATTGTCCATGTTTTATGCTTCAGGCTGGCAGGTACTCTAGTGGTTAGAGCATTGGCCCAGTAACCGAAAGGTTGCTGGATCGAATCCCCGAGCTGACATGGTACAAATCTGTCATTCTGCCCCTGAACAAGGCAGTAACTCACTGTTCACCGGGAGCTAAAAGACGTGGATGCTGATTAAGGCAGCCCACCGCACCTCTCTGAT
>NW_019942892.1:155348-169343 GCF_002910315.2 Salvelinus sp. IW2-2015 | reverse complement strand
GAATTCAGTTGAAGGCATTCAGTTGTACAACTGAAAAGCCTAGCAGAAAAGGCCTGATTTGAGATATTGTCCGTTTTGGAAACACATCGACTCTGTCAGCTGATGACCCTAAGGGCACTACAGCTGTTCCAATCACCTTTACAGTAAACAACCATGTTAGGCTGTGTATTGGCAAGAATGGRGGCGGATAACTTTGTTTCATGTTTACAAAAGCTAGTAAAATACTAATTCAACCGGTCTGGGTAGCAGCCTGAGGGGGTGCTTTCAAACACAAGCCATCTCACTCCACATACACTACCAGTCAAACGTTTGGACCTACTCATTCAAGGGTTTTTCTTAATTTTTTACTATTTTCTACATTGTAGAATAATAGACATGGAAACTATGGAATAACACATATGGAATCAAGTAGTCACCTTGTTAAAAGTGAATCTATGTAATGTCTTTCCATCTTAATGCATTTGAGTCAATCAGTTGTGTTGTGACAAGGTAGGGGTGGTATACAGAAGATAGCATTATTTGGTAAAAGACCAAGTCCATATTATGGCAAGAACAGTTCAAATAAGCAAAGAGAAACGACCTTCGATTATTACTTTGAGACATGAAGGTCAGTCAATGCGGAACATTTCAGGAACTTTGAAAGTTTCTTCAAGTGCTGTCGCAAATAACCATCAAGCACTTTGTTGAAACTGGCTCTCATGAGGACCGCCACAGGAAAGGAAGACCCAGAGTTACCTCTGCCGATGAGGATAAGTTCATTAGAGTTACCAGCCTCAGAAATTGCAGCCCAAATAAATGCTTCACAGAGTTCAAGAAACAGACACATCAACTGTTCAGAGGAGACTGTGTGAATCAGGCCGTCATGGTCTAATTGCTGAAAAGAAACCACTACTAAKGGACACCAATAAGAAGAAGAGACTTGCTTGGGCCAAGAGATGTTTGGTTTCAACCACCATGTCTTTGTGAGACGCAGAGTAGGTGAATGGATGATCTCTGCATGTGTAGTTCCCACCGTGAAGCATGGAGGTGTGATGGTGTGGGGATGCTTTGCTGGAGACACTGTCTGTGATTTATTTAAAATTCAAGGCACATTTAGTGGGACTATCATTTGTTTTTCAACAGGACAATGACCCACCATGTGGAAACTCCTTCAAGACTGTTGGAAAAGCATTCCAGGTGAAGCTGGTTGAGAGAATGTCATCAAGGCAAAGGGTGGCTACTTTGAAGAATCTCAAATTTAAAATCTATTTTGATTTGTTCAACACTTGAGAGGAATATTTACACCTGCATTGCTGTTTGGGYCTTTAGCACTTTGTGACATCAGCTGATGTAAGAAGGGCTTTATAAATACATTTTACAGAGACAGTCCACACATACCTGAGAACATCTTACACACAGKCTTGTTCTGTCTGCGTACAGAGCAGACCAGGAGCAGCCAGCTGGGGAAGAGGTGCTGGTGGCTAGACAGGAGCTCTGAGATAGAGCTGTACCTCCCTGGAGCCCCAGCACTGCAGGACCCATCACCGACCCCATACTCACACCCCGAGTCCAGGGAGTCCACAACCAGAAACAAGGGCTGCCCTGGAGGAGGGAGGCCCAGCAAAGGCAATAACACTGCCCTGGAGAGAGAGAGAGAGAGAAAATGTAGCTGTTATTCATCACACGTTGTAAATTAACAGATCAGATTTGTTTTACTTTATAACTAGGCAAGTCAGTTAGAGAACAAGATTCTTATTTACAAAGTACGGAACCTAGGAAACAGCGGGTAACTGCCTTGTTCAGGGCAGGGAACGAACAAATATTTACCTTGTGAGCTCTGGGATTCGATCTAAGCAACCTTTCGGTTAACTGGGCCCAACGCTCTAACCACTAGCGCTACCTTCCGCCCCAAATAGCTGCAGTACAAAATACATAATTGCCATCGTCAGTGACTACTGTCTGACACGAATGTCCCATGGGTTGAAGCTACTGATGAAACATGATGCTGTCATAAAGCTAGAAACAGAACTTGTATCAAACCGTGGGGTTTTTCCTGAGGGAAACAGCTCTCTAACATTCACCAGGCGCTATGGGTGTATCACATCTGTCCTTGCTCAGGCCAAGCTTTCAAGCCCACTCGCCCTGGTTCAACTCCCTCACCCAGTCTCACTCCCTAACCCTGTCCCCTAGGCCAGGGTAGAGTGATCCAGTGACTCAGGTCTCAAAAGAAGCTCTGGGATTTCGTTACCGCCCTGGGCACACACACACACACCAACACACAAACACACCAACACACACACACGCACACGCACACACCACACACACACACAACACACACACACCACACACACACACACACACAACACACACACACACACACACACACACACACACACACACACACACACACACACCACACACAGGACTGTAGTCTCTGCCAGCCTTCTTATCAAAAGCCCTGTTCTACAGCTGTTAGATTTACTAAACTGTAGCATAGTAACAACAGACACAGTAGATTTATAACTGTAGCATTGTGTGAGTGTGTTAACGAACTAAGACACAGTAGATTTACCTAACGTTGAGCGTGAGCTATGTTGTGTGAGTAGTAACAACAGAACAGTAGATTACTAACTAACCAGTGCGATGTAATAATGCTGACAAACACAAGTAGATTTTAGCGTTGATACGTGTGAGTGTCAGTGTTGTGTGAGGGTAGCGAACAATCAGACGAGTCGTTATGTGTGTGTGCGTTAGGATGCTTTGTATCGTGTGAACTGTGTAGCATAGTAACAACAGACACAGTTGAGAGTGTTGAGCGAGACTGTAGTGCATTTGTAGGTTAATTCGATGGATCTGAGATCAGCGAGTCGTATGAGTGTTGACTAACTGTGCATGAGTAACAACAGACACAGTAGATTTACTAACTGTAGCATAGTAACAACAGACACAGTAGATTTACTAACTATAGCATAGTAACAACAGACACAGTAGATTTACTAARTYTAGCATAGTAACAACAGACACACCTGGACAGGACACCTCTACAGGGTTCTATAGTCCTCTGGGACGGAGGTGGGCTTCACACCATACCTAGGCCATGTGACATCCACGCTGTGTACTGTGTGTGTGTGTGTGTGTGTGCGTGTGCGTGTGCGTGCGTGCGTGTGACATAATGAGGGCGATGACACGATGGTGCTGTATTTTGTTTTAACACCGTCTCTCACACCTGGTAGTACAGTACAACACGCTGCCGCAGACGTAGAAACCTAACGAAGTGATAAATGTGACACGTTAAAACGTTTTGTAACCACACATATATAACGTGTTTGATAGGTTGAGACTGTGTTAAAAAGAAGAAGGTACTATTCACAGAGAGAGATGAATAACAGCCTTGGTCATTCACAAACATTCAACAATGGAGTAACACTCCTACGCTTCAATGATCTCTCTTAGAAGTATCCAAAGGAAGGTGTCAGCTAATGTAAACGTAAGATATAGTCCAGTGAACACAATTGTAAAAGTCTCCCTCCCCTCCCCCACTACTCACGCTGAACAATACACTAAGCTCAAGTTTTATGTAAAAGCACTTAGTGCCTTTTGAGAGAGGGGATGTGAACGCAGGCTCCAGTCTAAAACCATTTAGGTCACAGGCTTTATCATTTACATTTAAGTCATTTAGCAGACGCTCTTATCCAGAGCGACTTACAAATTGGAAAGTTCATACATATTCATCCTGGTCCCCCCGTGGGGAATGAACCCACAACCCTGGCGTTGCAAGCGCCATGCTCTACCAACTGAGCCACACGGGACCATCACACTTATGGTATAAGAGTGGAGCACACCCTGTGTATGTGAGCACACGCCGTGTGTGCACAGAACCAGGTTAATGACCCTTTAATTGACTCAGGGCTTCCTGCCCCATCCTGTCATCGTGGTACTGGCCCGAAGGCTGACCTTTGAACCCACAGCCCTGCTGTGATTGTACAGTGTAAAGCTACGCGGGTTTGTTTATGTTTGTTAACGACTCTAATGGGGCCTACAGCTATCATTTAATGGTGTTTAAAGACTCTAAATGGCTACCAGCTAGCATTTATATGGTGGTTAACGATGCTAATGGGCTACAGCAGCATTTATATTGGTGTTAACGACTCTAATGGCTACAGCTAGCATTTAATGGTGTTAACGATCTAGGCTACAGCTAGCTTTATATGGGTTAACGATGCTAATGGTACAAGCTATCATTTATATGGTGTTAACGATGCCTAATGGCTACAGCTATCATTTATATGGTGTTAACAGGATGCATACATGCTACAGCTAGCATTTATATGGTTTACACGATGCTAAATGGTACACTATCATTTATATGGTGTTAACGATGCCTAAATGGCTTACAGCTAGCATTTATATGGTGTTAACGATGCTAATGGCTACAGCTAAGCATTTTATATGGTGTTAACGACTCTAATGGCTACAGCTAGCATTTATATGGGTTGGTTAAACGATGCTAATGGCTACAGCTAGCATTTATATTGGTGTTAAACGATTGACTAATTGGTACAGCTAGCATTTTTATATGGTGTTAACGTTGCTAATGGCTTACAGCTATATTTATATGTGTTAAACGATGCTAATGGCTAACAGCTATCAATTTATATGGTGTTAACGATGCTAATGGCCAGCAGCTATTCATTTATATGGTGTTAACGAATGCTAATGGCTACAGTTAGGCATTTATATTGTTAACGATGCTAATAGGCACAGCTAGTATTTATCATGTTGTTAACGACTCTAAATGGGCTTACAGCTATCATTTATATGGTGGTTTAACTGATGCTAATGTGCTTACAGCTAGCATTTATATGGTGTTAACGACTCTAATGGCTACAGCTAGCATTTATATGGTGTTAACGATGCTAATGCTACAGCTAGCATTTATATGGTGTTAACGACTCTAATGCTACAGCTAGCATTTATATGGTGTTTAACGATGCTAATGGTACAGCTACATTTATAATTGGTCTGTTAACGACTCTAATGGCTACGCTAGCATTTTATATGGGTGTAACGATGCTAATGGCTACAGCTCAGCATTTATATGTGTTAACGATGCTAATGGCTACAGCTAGCATTTATATGTTGTTAACGACTCTAATGGCTACAGCTAGCAATTTTATATGCGTGTTAATGATGCTAATGGCTACAGCTATCATTTATATGGTGTTAACGATGCTAATGGCTACAGCTATCATTTTATATGGTGTTAACGAATGTAATGGCTACAGCTATCATTTATATGGTGTTAACGACTCTAATGGCACAGGCTAGCATTTATATGGTGTTAATGCTAATGGCTAAGCTATCATTTTATGTGTAACGATGCTAATTGGCTACAGCTATCACTTTATTGGTGTTAACGATTGCATGGCTACAGCTATCATTATTGTGGTGTTAATGATGCTATGGCTACAGCTATCATTTATATGGTGTTAACGATGCTAATGGCTAACAGCTAGCATCTGTTCAAATTCAAGGATCCTCTGTATATGCTTTCACCGTCACTCCAAGCTCGTGTTTCCTCTGATAGTGTTCACATGACAGTGCTCAACTGCAGCCACTTCTCTCACTCAGGCTCCGAATGCACACAGCTCCCTCAGGCTATGGGTCAGGGGAATATGGAATGTAGCCCTATACTTCACACCAGAAACACAGCAAACAGAAGAGGGAGAGCGTGAGCGTTCCTCCGCCGTGCACAACCATCCCCAGAGTCAGCACGACAGCAGCAGACAGACAGAGAGGGTCTTCGTAAGAATGGCGACCTCACAAGCGGTACCAACGACTCCGTTTTGCGACTCGAGGCAAACGCATTTTTCATGTCTTTGTTCTTTTTTTCTGAAAGGACGTGTCGTAAATAGCATTGTAGCATTCATTCATACTGGAGGACCATTGTGAGAGCGTTGAATGGCTTGTATTATTAGGGAGAAATAAATAAATAAATAAACCAAGGAAGCGAGACAATCACTTGCTTTTTTTTTCTGTGGTACTTTTGGCCCTCTTTGTTTGACTGAGCAGCACTAGCAGTGACAGGCTTTTAGAAGTACAGTGTAAATAGAATCTGAATGTCAATGCAATTTTTATTTAACCTTTATTTAACTAGGCAAGTCAGTTAAGAACAAATTCTTATTTACAATGATGGCCTACCAAAAGGCAAAAGGCCTCCTGTGGGGACGGGGGCTGGGATYAAAAAGTAATATATATAAATACAAATATATAGGACAAAACACGCATCACGACAAGAGAGACAACACAACAGTACWTAAAGAGAGAACTAAGACAACAACATAGCAAGGCAACAACACATGACAACAACATGGTAGCAACACAACATGYCAGCAGCACAACATGGTAAGAGCACAAAACATGGTACAAAAATGATTGGGCACAGCCAACAGCAGAAAGGGCAAGAAGGTAGAGACAACAYTACKTCATGCAAAGCAGCCACAACTGTCAGTAAGAGTGTCCATGATTGAGTCTTTGAATGAAGAGATGGAGATAAAACTGTCCAGTTTGAGTGTTTGTTGCAGCTCGTTCCAGTCGCTAGCTGCAGCGAACTGAAAAGAGGAGCGACCCAGGGATGTGTGTACTTTGGGGACCTTTATCAGAATGTGACTGGCAGAACGGGTGTTGTATGTGGAGGATGAGGGCTGCAGTAGATATCTCAGATAGGGGGGAGTGAGGACTAAGAGATGACCAGTTTACAGAGGAGTCTAGAGTGCAGCGATATGTCTTATAAGGAGCAATGGTGGCAAATCTGATGGCCGAATGGTAAACTCCCTGTTATCTGTAGGAAGTAGTCTAGGACAGTTAACTAGGAGAAGCTTGATGGTTGTGTAATTTATTTCACTTTCCAAATACATTACGCTAATGCGACTATTCATATGTTACTGTGAAAGTGTGACTATTATGTCAAATCAAGCAATGGGTATTTTTCCCAGACGTATTTATCAATCTGAGTCACTCAATGTTTGAGTTTGACAACCCTTGAAATGTCTCTATAGAAATGTCACATCCGCTTCTGKAGACAATGTATTGAATTCACATCAAAGCAGAGCAATTCACAAAGRCGTCTAGATAAGTTGATTAGTAACGCTAGAGAGTAATAGAGGGGGTATAGAGTGCAGACCTTTTGAAGGTGTCATCCGGGTCCCTCTGGCAGTGTAGGGGCTCCAAGGTGGGAGCCACCAAGGGGMTYTCCAGTGTGTCCCTGTACCCCAGGGGGAGGAGGGGGCTGACCCTCAGCTGATCCACCAGGCCCAGGACAAACCTCCACACCGCCATGCTCCTCRCATCCTCCCGCTGGCAGAAGTGAAACCCCAAACAGCGGGGTGCCAGCCCGACCCCCAGCCCTGCGTCCGATGTGGGCCATACTGCCTCCGTGCATAGGGCTGTCTTCCCTGCCCCGGGCCCCCCAGTTACCAGGACCCCCGGGGGCCGGCCGGGAGTGGACCTGGCCTCCAGACAGCGCCGGAGCTTTTCCAGGGCCCATTCCCGGCAGTAGAAGCGGCGGCCCCGTAGCAGGCTGGTGCTATYGCTGCTGCCACTCATCGGGSCCCTGGGAACCAACCAGGAGWCACTCCACCACGGGCCCAACGTCCCATACTTCTCTCTCCAGTTCCTCTTGTACTTTTGCTTTTGATAWGAATGGACAATTGTAGACTATTATATGGATTATACACCTCTGGCAGCTTTGGTAGTGTCAGGATACTTTCCTTGAGTGTCCTAAAAGTTCTGCGTCAGATGTTATGTTCTGGTGGCTCCTCCAGGTACCATCCTAGTCCCTTAATCCTTCCCCTGTGGTCAATTAGGAMCAGTCCTCTGGACACTCAGGTGTGTGGAGTGAGATCCTTTAGTCTCTCCACAGGTTCCTCCAGTCAATCAGTGTGTCTCTGCCATCTCAACCGGGGTCCGCAGGTGAGAAATACAAGGAAAAGGTTAATGGATAGAAAACAGAATAGAGCTGCGGCTGCTACACGGTTCCAGTACGACTCTGTTTATCACACTGCTGCTCCACTCCTCTGTCTGAGAGAGAGAGAAAAAAAAGAGAGAGAGACAGAGAGAGTGTCAGACCGTGAGAGATTGCGACGAGGGATCACCCCAGATAAGATATCCTTGTTCTGCCTCCCTCCGTGCTGCTGCTGCTGAAAGTCCTGCTTTCTCTCGTTGCGATTCCTACATTTGTCTCAAAGTTTCTTCCCTCTCCGTACAGTTGGCTCAGATGAAATTCCCTCCTCTTTCACACGCCCTCTCCTTCCCTCCCTCCCTCTCTCTCCCTTCCCCCCCTCTCTCTCTCCCTCTCTCCCTCCCTCCCTCCCTCTCTCCCTACCTCCCTCTCTCTCTCCCTCCCCCTCTCTTTCTCTCCCTCCCTCCCTCCCTCTCTCCTCCCCCCCATTTCTCAGCATGTCAGGGCATGTATTGAAGCAGAGTGGCATTTAAACTGTGAGTCAGAGACAGGGAGGGAGAGTAACGAAAAGAAGAAGAGAGAGCATATTGGAACGTGAGCGATCTAAAGAGAGGAGGAGTTGGATTGCTTGTTTGGGGTCAAAGTTCATCCACAGCAGCATGCTATAACTGAGGCTTTCACACCGCTCCWGGGTCCCTCCTGTCCAGGGATTGGCTCAGGGAGGGAGGGAGGGAGGGAGTATGTGAATGAGCTCCAGAACTCCTGTATAAGTACACCTCACATGGTTATTYTTAAACAGATGTGATGAAGCAGAACCCATGCTGCTGTTATTGCAGGATTCAGGATGGAACCAACKTTTAACTAAGTTGCTGACAAAGCCACTTTATGTAGTCTGACTGTTTCCACATTTTGTGAGGAAAGCAATGCGAGGTTCAGAGAGGTGTTTTCAAAAATGCTACTTTRGAGTTTTTAACAGTTATATCATTGTTTTATTATGAACTATCWATGAGGTAATGTAAAAAGAAAATACATGAATTTGGTCATTCTCTGTGACATCCAGATAATCTAGGGTATTTGTTCAAAGCCCTCTGTGAAGACTTAACTAGTCTATGGAAGAATGTCAATTACATTATATTACTTCAGTGAATCAATCCATAATGTATCAAATCAATACATGAACCAATCAATCAATTAATCAATCAGCTTCTTTCAACTCAAAAGCCCCTATAGGYTACTGAGTCTTGTAGAATCTGTTTAAGTCACTTCCTGTGGTGGAAGGAACAGCTAGGTACCTGATGGGTAGTTCACACAGCGGCCTGACCACATGATCTGTCGGTCTGATCACATGACCTGCCCCGAAATGAGGAAGATAGTAGAAACCAGGCAAAACTGAGGACGCACGGATGAGATATAAACTAGCAGCAAAAAAAAAAGAAACATGGTCATCTCAGCTTGCCAGAGTGAATTCTATTGTAAGTAGTTAGCTAACTAAAAATGTTTGAGAAAAGCTACATCATACCATACYTTTGACATACGATTATTTTGTAGTTAGCTAGCTAAATCCGTGTACTAGCTAACTAACGTAGCTAGTAGTAACAGTAGTGAGTTAGTCCAATTATGTACGCTGCTTAATGGGCCCCCTTGCCTGCCTAAATTGTAATGCGTTAGCTAGCTAGCTCAGAACCACGTAGCTACACAACACGACCAAAAGTATGTGGACACCAGTCGGAGTTACAATTCATCCCAAAGGTGTTCGATGGGGGTTGAGGTCAGGGCTCTGTGTAGGCCAGTCAAGGTCTTCCACACCGATCTCGACAAACCATTTCTGTATGGACCTCACTTTGTGCATGGGGGGGGATTGTCATGCTGAAAGAGGAAAGGACCTTCCCCAAACTGTTACCACAAAGTTGGAAGCACAGAATCGTCTAGAATGTCATTGTATGCTGTAGCGTTAAGATTTCCCTTCACTGGAACTAAAGGGCCCAAACCATAAAAACCTCCCCAGACCATTATTCCTCCTCCCCCAAACGTTACAGTTGGCACTAMACATTGGGGCAGGTAGSGTTCTTCTGGCATCCGTCAAACCCAGATTAGTCCGTCGGACTGCCAGATGGATTAAGATGGCGCCGACAGACATGGTCGCCTCACTTCACGTCCTTAGGAAACTATGCAATAATTTTTTTTATTTTTATGGATTTGATTTGAAGAGTGATTCATCACTCCAGAGACCGCGTTTTCACTGCTTCAGAGTACAATGGCGGCGAGCCACTCCAGCTGACGCTTGGCATTGTGCATGGGGATCTTAGGCTTGTGCGCGACTGGTCAGCCATGGAAACCCATTTCCTTGTATTTCTAGCAGGACAGAAATATGACAAACTGACTTGTTGGAAAGGTGGCATCCTATGACGGTGCCACATGGAATGTCATTGATCTCTTCAGTAAGGCCAGTCTACTGCAAATGTTTGTCTGTGGAGATTGCATGGTTGTGTGTGTTACGTTCGTTTAGAGATGAATTAGACCAAGGTGCAGCGTGGTAGGCGAACATCTTACTTTTATTAAAATGAACACCGAAAAACAACAAAATACAAAACGAACGTAAAGTTCTGCAGGCTACACAGCAACTATACAAAATCAAGATCCCACAAACTAAGGTGGGAAAAAGGCTGCCTAAGTATGATCCCCAATCAGAGACAACGATAGACAACTGCCTCTGATTGGGAACCATWCCAGGCCAAACAAAGAAATAGGAAAACTAGATTGCCCACCCTAGTCACACCCTGACCTAACCAAAATAGAGAATTAAAAGGATCTCTAAGGTCAGGGCGTGACAGTGTGCTCGATTTTATAAACCTCTCAGCAACGGGTGTGGCTAAAATTGCCGAATCCACTCATTTGAAGGGGTGTCCACATACTTTTGTATATATAGTGTATTTATTACAGCTAGCATCACAAAGCAATGACAGCTCAAGTGACCGCCTAAATTGCCTATAGTATCATCAGAAATTGTCATCAGTCACTTATTATGTCCACCCTCGTGCATCCACAGGAACAGACAAACAATATGCCAGCACTTGGAACAAGTGTGTGATGAGGACATCAAGTTTGTTGAGTATGAAATCCCGGCTGGGAGGGGGCACGCAGACGACGATGATGTCACATGATGTATGATGTCACCAGAATCAAAAGATAGATTTACATTTTGCAGACGCTCTTATCCAGAGCGACTTACAGTAGAGTGCATACATTTTATTATTTTTTATTTTTTTTACATACTGAGACAAGGATATCCCTACCGGCCAAACCCTCCCTACCGGCCAAACCCTCCCTAACCCGGACGACGCTATGCCAATTGTGCGTCGCCCCACGGATCTCCCGGTTGCAACAGAGCCTGGGCGCGAACCCAGCCCAGCCTGGGCGCGAACCCAGAGACTCTGGTGGCGCAGCTAGCACTGCGATGCAGTGCCCTAGACCACTGCGCCACCCGGGAGACCCGGTACATTTTCAGCCGCAGTGGTGGCTGTAGATGGCTGTATCTTCTACTGTCGCCGTGTAAAGGGGATTCCATTGTCTCTTTCAAACCGTGATTGAAATTCAGTTAAATATAACAACCAATTGTTTCCAGAAGCTTCTTGTATAAATGCTTTCCTTCTTCATAGGCTAGTTATTTGTGGTTATGTATTGATGTTGAGCCMAATGTATTTATTTAAATGTTTTATATAAAAAAAAATGCATAGTTAACATATCATCACATTTCTTAAATGTAGACTTATTTTTCCCCCCCAAAAATCTATAAACATTTTTGTCAGCAGTGATGTTGTGTTTTTACCAATGCATTCCTCTTACACTGATCAGATGTGTGCAGGACCATGTGATCACTTTAAGCAGTTGATTGATAGTATCTGTACCTTTTGACTCGCATAATGTTCACTGTAGGGGCAATAGGCTTACATCTAGTGGGGCATTGGAACATACTGTAGCACACAGAGCAGTAGGATATAGAACAATGCTCTGAAAATCTAGACTCTGATATTAAACTTTGATATTTAGATTGTTTAATTCCATAGATGTTAACATTTTACACATAATAAAACAGCCCGAAGGAACACCTTAGGCAGATTGTTTGATCAGTGAGCTATGCAGAGGAAGTGACTCATAAACAAGTGACTCATAAACAGCGTGAAGTGAAGGCTTGTCTACTTAACTTTGTATAAACATATTTTTTTATGAATGTACCTTTGTGCAAACAATGAGACACAATAAGACAAGTCAGCTAGCTGGTAGATACGCAACATTTACAATTGCTGTTACAATGGCTAGTCTAGCCGTTAGCTAGCTAGAGCAAACAGCGGTGCTGTGATGAAGGCAGGGTAAACAAATCTGCGGGGTTTCTTGGCAGGTCACATGATCAGACCAGCAGATCATGTGTTCAGGCCAGCTGTGTGAACTTAGCACTACCTGTACCAGATARGTTATTAACAACTATCTTAGCCTACAGGGCCATTCAGAGAAGCAGGGAGCTGCCTGCCATTAGACTGACAGTGTTTTTTTAAATTTTTATTACCTTTACACGACCCCCGGAAATGTCTAGTAGCCGTTTTACTCTAGCTTGTCAACAACACAACCCTTCCATTCAACTGAGGCAATTAATAGATACTGTAAAAGCTTTGAGTTCGAATGATGAACCCTTGAAATTGAAACGACCACTTTGTTGTTACATAGGCTAGGAAATTTAGATAGACTTTTCAACTTTGAAATGTCTTTCTTAAATGACCATTACATAGCCTATGTCAATAGAGAGAAACAATATTTACGTCTTTTTGTAGGCATTAATTCCGCCTCTCCAGCCGACGCTTGGCATTGCTCATGGTGATCATGTTACCAAGAAATGTAGTTTCTATAGGTGGTTTCTATAGGTGGTTTCTATAGGTGGTTTCTATAGGTGGTTTCTATAGGTGGTTTCTATAGATGGTTTCTATATGTAGTTTCTATAGGTGGTTTCTATAGGTGGTTTCTATAGGTGGTTTCTATAGGTAACACCTATAGAAACTAATATAGAACCACTATAGAACTAATATAGAAAACGGACCTATAGAAACCACCTAATGAAACTACCTATAGAAACAACCTATAGAAACTAATATAGAAACCACTTATAGAAAACAACCTATAGAACACAATATGAAACTAATAATAGAAACCACCTATAGAAATCTACTATAGAAACGCATATAGAAATACTATGAAACAACTAAGTAAACTATATAGACAAATAGCTATAGAAACTAATAATAGAAAACTAATAGATAACACCTATAGAAACTAAATAATAGAAACACTATAGAACTAATAATAGAAATCACCTATGAACACTATAGAAACCACCTATGAAACTACCTATAGAAACACCTATAGAAACCTATTAGAAACACTATAGAAGCTTAAAGACAACCTATAAGAAACACTATAGAAATAATAATAGAAACCACCTATAAAACTAAATCAATAGAAGACCTATAGAAACACTTATAGAAACTAATATAGAAACCACTATAGACATAATAGAAAACTATAGAAACTAATAATGAACCACCTATAGAAACCACCTAAGAAACCACTTATAGAAACCACCTATAGAAACTTACCTATAGAAACTAATAATGAAACACCTATAGAAACTAATCCATAGAAACCACTATAGAAACTACCTATAGAACACTATAGAAACCAAAATAGAACACTATAGAAACCACCTATAGAAACACCTATAGAAACTACCTATAGAAACATCTATTATAGAAAAACCTATAGAAACCACTATAGATATAACCAACCTATAGAAAGCATAAACCACCTATAGAACCACCTTATAGAAACTTACCTATAGAAACACCTATAGAAACCTATTAGAAACCAATATGAAACAACGCTATAGAACCAGCTATAGAAACCACCTATAGAAACACCTATAGAAACCACTTAGAAACACCTTATTAGAAATAGCTTAAAACCATATAGAAACACCTATAGAAACCTACTATAGAATATCTATAGAAACA